>NC_080775.1:30738136-31041091 GCF_020826845.1 Diceros bicornis minor
TTCTAATGACATAAAATAATGCACATTTTCTGTTGCTAGGTATACCAGTTAACTTTTCCTAAATAACAGATTACTCCAAAACTTAGTGATTTAAAATGGCAAATATTCATTATTTCTCATAGGGACTGGATAGGTTTTCTCTCTAGGCAGGCTTGGGTTGGGCTGGATGGTCTGAGATAGCTTTATTCACATGTATGAGGTCTCCACTGGGACATCTAGGACAGATGAGACCTCTTTCTAGTCTGTCATCCTCTAGCAGGCTAGCCTTGGGTAATTTATAGAAGGATTCTCAGTAGCAAGAGAGCAAAACAAAACTGGAAGGCCTAATTTCAGACCTCAGTGCCATTTGTGTTGTACAGTAGTTCTCCCTTATCCGCGGTTTTGCTTTCCACAGTTTCAGTTACCCGTGGTCAACTGTGGTCTGAAAATATTAAATGGAAAATTCCAGAAATAAACCATTTATAAGTTTTAAATTGTGCACCATCCTGAGTAGTGTGATGAAATCTTGAGCCTTCATGCTCCATCCCACCCGGGACATGAATCATCCTTTTGTCCAGTGTATCCATGCTGTATATGCTACCCACCTGTTAGTCACTTAGTCTTAGTTATCAGATCGACTATTGCAATACTGCAATTCTTGTGTTCAGGTCACCCTTATTTTATTTAATAATGGCCCCAAAGCACAGGAGTAGCGATGCTGGCAATTCAGATATGCCAAAGAGAAGCCGTAAAGTGCTTCCTTTAAGTGAAAAGGTGAAAGTTCTCACCTTAATAAGGAAAGACAAATAACTGTATGCTGAGGTCACTAAGATCTATGGTAACTTTTATTATAGTATATTGTTAGAATTGTTCTATTTTTTTATTGTTATATTGTTCTATTTATTGTTAATCTCTTACAGTGCCTAATTTATAAATTAAACATTATCATAGGTATGTATGTACAGAAAAAATCATAGTGTATATAGGGTTAGGTACTATCTGCAATTTCAGGTGTCCACTGGGGGTCTTGGAATGTATCCCCAGAGGATAAGACGACTGTATTCTATTGGCCAAAGCAAGTCACAAGCCAACCCAGTTTCAAGGAATGAGGAAATAGACTCCACCTTTTGATGGTTGCTACTACAAAGAATTTATGGCCATTTGTAGTCTACCACAGTGGGGTATATATTCTCTTTTCCTTTCTTTCTCTCCCCGTCTCTCTTTCTCTCTTTATAAAGTTCAATTAAATCTAGATTTCTTCTATTGTTTGAATTCTCTATGTCTTTATTAGTTAGAAAATAGGCTAGGCTGCTATATAAAGAGACCCCATATAATTCCATGGCTTAAACAAGATAGAATATTATTTTTCTCTCATGGCAAGTTTGGGTAGATCGTTTCAGGTGGGTATAGTAGTTTGATGTTGTCTGGGACCCAGTCTTACTTCTTGTTCTCATTTCTCATTGAAGCTTAGAAATTTTCCAGGCCTTAATTTTTTTTATTTATCTCAAGGAAGTTTTTTTCCATATTTCTTTCATTATTGTTTTTCTTCTTCCTTTTATCCCTCTGAAACTAAATCTATGATTCCTAGATTTATTCTTTAAGTCTATCTTTTTAGTCTTGGCTTCTATTTGTATATTTGTTCTGTGCTATGAGATATTTCTTCCATTTACTTTACAATATTTCTAAATCTGTTCTCAGAAGGAGCCTTTCAACAAGACTTTTAGTGGTGAACATGATGCAGTCTATACAGAAGTTGAAATATAATGATGTCCTCCTGAAATTTATACGATGTTATAAACCATTGTTACCTCAAAAAAAAAGAAAAAAGAAAGAAAAAGAAAACAAACAAAAGTAGCCTTTCTCCTTCTCACTTCCTCTTGAATTTTTAAGTTAAAAAATCATGTTTTTAAAAAAATCTCAGGAGACCCTCATTTATGGCTCTAATTGCATCCATCAGAGATTTCCATCAGAGTTTTAATGTTATTTAATGTCTAATTATTTTCTGTTGATCCCTGTAGTTCTGCTTAGTATGGATACCTCTTTGGATTGTTCAACTTGGTTTTCCCTTCTGAAGTTGCTTAGTCCCATCAGATGGTTTATGATATTTCTGTGCCTGTTTATGGAAGTGAGTTTCCTCGGCACCTCACAGGTTGTATATGGAGATCGCTTGAGCAGTGGCGAGAAGGTTTATTTTTGTCGCCATATTACCTGCTTCTGTTTTTATAGATGCTGCATCCTCTCAAATTTCATTGAAAATAAAAATGTAGATTTAAAGCTTTCTTTTCTTTCTTAAAATAACTCTGTTTCAGAAGAGGACATTTGCTCTACACTTTAAAAGAGATTTTTCCATTTCGTTTGACCTTCATTTTTTTCTGAAGAGAAGTAAACAGTCATTCAAATCATCATTTCTCTGTCTATAATTTGTCATTTTTATTTGTCTGCTTTCAAGATTTTCTCTTTTTACTTGGTTTTTAACACTTTGACTCTGATGTGTGTGGGCATGATTTTCTTTATGTACAGCAACTTTGGGTTTGCTGAGCATCTTGAGTCTGTAGATTTCACCAAGTTTGGGAAATTTTCAACTATTATTTTTCAAACACTTTTTCTAGCACTCCTTTCTCTTTTTCTTATGAGAATGTAATTGCATGTTACATATTTGATATTATCCCAAATGTTCCTCAGTCTCTATTCATTTTTAAAAATCTTTGTTCTCTTTGTCTTTAGATAGAAATTTTTTTATTGATGTGTCCTCAAATGGTCTGACTTTCCACTGTCATATCCAATCTACTCCTATGCTCATCCATTAAATTTTTAAATTCAGATATTGTATTTTTCTGTTCTAAAATTTCCATTTGAATATTTTTTATAGTTTGTATTTCTCTGCTGAGATTTTCATAATTTCATTTAGTGTGAGCCTATTTTTCCTTACTTTGGGTATTGTTATAATAGTTTCTTTAAAATTCTTATATGCTAATTCTGAACTCTGGACTCTGTTGGGATCACTCTCTGTAGATTGTTTTTTAACAGTAAGTCTCATTTTCTTGTTTCTTCAAACGTCAAATAATTCTAAATTGCTTCTTGGATATTGGGAATGTCATTTTGTGGAAACTCTGGATTCTGCTATATTCTTCTGATGATTGGTACTATATTTGTTTGTTTGTTTTGCTTTAATATATAATTAACATGATGGGATGCAAAATGAAAATTCTGTATTTAGGCAGCAGCTCAAATTGCATTTCAATTCTTTTAGCTTTTGCTAGGCTGCTGAGAGTCTTCTCTATGCATATGTGATTCAGCAGTCAGAGGGAGACTTAGGCAGAGTTTATACAAAGAGTTGAGGGCTCCCTCTCTCTGGCTCTCTTCTTTGTGTGACTTCTCCCTAACCTCTCCAGTGGCTATGATTGCCCTGATCTGTGTCCTCTGGTTTGTAAGGTCTAAAAACTCAGGTTTTCTATCAGGTATTAGGTACTCTGCATGGCTCAGATTGTGCTTGCCTTCAGACTAGAAGCCAGGAACCAAGAATCTTACCTAAGACTCTTCCTTTCTTCCAAGTGTCACCTTCTCTCAAGAATCTGCCTACTCTTGGTTGCTGTCCTGTGCTGATATTTGTATTTCATTCAGAGTTTGTGGTTGTTATATGTGGCAGGGTTTGTCCAGTAGGAACTTGCTCTGCTGTACCAGAAGCAGAACTGAGGAGTTTAGATATGGTTCTTTAAACTGTCTTCCATCTGATGGAGAATTCTTGAGACCTTTCATGTGTAATAGAATCCACTCATTCTCGCAAAGTCAGAACTATGTTTATTTTCTGTTAAGAGTAGAGTTGCTTCTTTTCATTAAATTGGAAATGTTTGTATTTAAATATTTCAGGCCTAGAGAAAAGGAAAAATGAAACGTTTAATTTACTGTAGTTATAATTTGCCAGATTCAAGGTCAATTTGCCTGTGGAAAATCAATAGGAAGCTATAGTTATAGATATTATCCACCATTATGCCTGAGAAGTGTGCAGTAAATGTGTATGCTCAAATCATCGTCTTGGCTATCTATGTATTTTAGAAAGGTAATAATTATAATGGTAAATTAATAAACAAAAATACCAAAATGAATAATGTTTTTCCTTATATTACATTCTAGAAAGTAGCATATGCTCTGGAAACTGAGAACAAAATCCTTCAGGAACAACTGAAACAAGCTTTACAGGTAAAGGATATCATGTTTTTTTAAAATTGTTAACAAGTGAAGAAAATATCTTCAAAGAACTTTTTAAATGAATAATTTTGACTTTGTAAACTAATAGATCTATATATTATACTCTTTTGCCAGGTTTTAAGTATGTTCATTTTATGCAATAGTAATATACTAATAAAATTTAATATTCATTCTTCTCCAAAACAGTCAGCTTGAAAGAGGAGTAACCTTGGTTAATCAAACAAAAGGAATCTATTTCAAACTGAGACAATATGATATCTAAAGTAGGATATTTCAGGCATTCCAATTAAACTCAGTTAAACTAGGATGTTGGCTCTTACTGTTCTTTTTCAAATTCTTGCTAAACAATAAAATAATAAAGGAAAGAAGCTATAAATATTTTCATAAGTGGATAGAAAAAAGTATAATTATTTGTGTATTATATAATTTTCATTCTAAAAAATACAAGATAATGCACACATTTATTGATGATATAGTTCAAAAAGGTGGCTGGGACAAAATAGATATAAAAAAGCAATAGGTTTCCTTGTTATCAGAAACGATCATTTAGAGAACATAATAGAAAAAAATTCTATTCATAATTTTAGGATAGCATATTTCACAAAAAATACACAGAGTTTTATATGAAGAGAAATATACTTTACTGAGAGATATAGATGAACAGTGAATAAACAGAAATTAATATTTTTTGTTTTGAAGCCTAAATATTACAAATATTCTAGTTTTCCATTTTATCCAAATTGATATACAAACTTAAAGCATTTTATGTCTTGATACAAATAGAACTATTTTTGTGCTTAACAGAATTATTACAGATATATTGAGATAAGAAACTAGCGATTATGCAAAAGAACAATTAAGAAGGATTTGCTCATCCAAAAATCAATATATAATGTAAAAGTATAATAACTAAAGCAATGTAGTTCTGGATTTGGTACTGAATGAAAAGTCTAGAAACAGATTCAAATGAATATAATAATTTAGTTTTTTATAGTTTTAATTATTAAAATTTTTTTATAGAAGGATAAAATAGTCACAAAAGTAAAACTACTATAAAAAAAGTAAACTACTATGAAAAAATAGTTAGGTCTGTAGTTCATGTAATGCACCAAAATAAGTTGCAGAGTGATTTAAGATCCATAAGTAATAAATGAACTATGAAGGTATTAGAAGAAACACTGGGTAACAGTTATATGGTCTTGACTAGAGCAAGGCTTTCTAAGCATTATACCACAAAGGAATATATTACTATATTTGTCCATATATAAATTTAAAACTTTTTTATGGTAAAAAAAATCAGGAGATATAAAGATACATGGAAAAATCTTTACAAAATGTTTTATGTGAAGATCTTTTGTAGATCTACAAGAAATATGGATAGCCCTCCCCCAAACAGACAGAGGACACAAACAGGCAAGTCATAATTTGGAAACACACGTGTCCAATAAATGCATACAAATACATTCAATCTCACTAGTTATCAAATAAATGCACTTTAAAATAAGAATGGGATAGATTTTTTTTTACCTGCCAATTGGTAAAAATGTAAAGAAGAGAAATATTTAATAATTGTGGATGTATGCTGAAATGAGCAATCTTTCACGTACTTCTGTTATCAGTACAAATTGATACTTTTCTGAAAGGAAATATATGGCAAAAGTCTTGTAAAAATATAGCCTTTTAATTGAGCCATTCTACTTCTAAGCGTTTATTGTAAAGAAGGAAAAAGTGTACAGAGATTTTGTACAAGTATGTATAAAATAAAATTTCTTAATGACAAAAATGTTGGAATTATCAATATATCCATTGATAAAAAAATTTGCTAAGTAGTTTATATTATTAAATGTACTGTCAGTTATTCTGATTTAGCTATATATTTATTGCATGGAAACATGTCTATGACATTATTTAATGAATAGCACATATTATGTGAGTATGTATAGTATAATCCAATTTAATACAAATTTAAAAATACATATACATATATGTGCTAGTTATATTTATAAATAATTAAAAAGGATATATATCAACATGTTAAAAGTGAGTTTTCTGTTTGTGAACTTTGTTTTTGTTGATCTATATATTCTTTTATACAAATAACTTTTGTTACTTGCAAACTAAATAAAAATTCTTAAAGGTGACATTTTAAAGAAAAATTTCATTCAAGAGGAAATAAATTATTTATTTTCCCCACTTTCTTCTATTTGACATTATAGATATTAGTTATCCTGGTTGCGTTCTATCACTTTTTATAATGTATACCTTTTATTAACTTTATTGTGCCTGTATAATGATTAGAACCTTAAAAAAAGATAACAGCCAGGAGAACCTCCTGGGTATAAAAATAGCCATCAAAGTGGAAAACTTTCTTCATAGTTTTTAATTTTAATTTTGGATCTGTTAAACTATGGATTACATCAGTGGTTTGACTTAGCCTCCTTTAACTCAGTAAAAATAAAGTTGAGAAGTAATATCGGCAGGAATATATGAAGATTCCTGAAAGTTGTAATATTGGCAGGAAAATGTCCCAAAAATAATGCATGATAAATGGTTACTTTTTTAAAAACAGGAAGCAGAAACAGCTAAGCATCAACTGGACTATTTCCTAAATCAAGGGAAGGAGTTACTTAAAAGTGAGGAGAAGACCAAGACAACAATGGAAATGGATAATAGTAAAATAAAAGTTAAAGGTGAAGATTCAGAATATATACCGTTGGAGAAAGAAACAAGAAAAGCACTAGTTTCAGATTCAGGTAGACGAAAGACAGATGATAAAATCCAAGAACATCAACGGGTAAGGAAGTAACCAAAATAGAGACAGTAATATGTGCTGTAAGAAGTTTATCTTTTTTATTATTATTTACTTCATTTGTATATATTACTTTTAAAGATTTTCTATGCCTTTTTATTTTACTTGGACTTTTGCCTTTTACCTTCTGGGTATAGCAATTCATTATTATCTTGAATATGAATCTATAAATTAAATATATTTTGATTTTGAATGATCATTTAAGTATCTGAGATTTGAGAGCCAGAAAAAAATAAAAGTTTAAAGGCTAAAGATATTTTGCTGTAAATTAATAAAATTAAATATGAATGCAACACTGTAGGGGAAAAACTCTTGAAAAGAATTTATTTTTGTTTCTGTTGTACATTGGGTTCAGAAACTCTTTCTTGAGCTTTGTTCAGATTTGTTAATTTATTTATACCTTAGAAGAGAAAAACAGTCCACAAAGAAGCAGCTGTATTGATGAGTGATGAAAAAAGTTCAAGAAGTAAAGCAGAGTCGTTGAGCATACAATTATGCTTGTCCTTGTTCTAGCAGTATAGCTATTGTCAGGTCCCTCATTTTTTTAATAGTATTTTGTATTCTTTAGTGTCCTTCCTTCTTGTTTTCAGATTCAAAACAGTTTATGTGTATTAGAGAGAGCAGAGCAAAACTAGCAAATGGTAAAGTAATAAATAGGGTAAAATTGAACTAAAGGCTCAAGACTCTACCTTTTTAAAGAGACTATGAGACTGTCACACAGTACTTTTATCCTTATTTTTATCTTTTCTTTTTGTATATAATTTTAATTGTGAACTACTTCAGTTTATTCTTGGAAAGATAAATAATGAAGAAAATTGCTTGGATGGAAAGAGAAATTATTAAAGTTATTAGTTTTTTGTGCTGAATTGAATGTAAAAGCAAATATGTCTAGAAATGCAGATTTCTGTGAGCTGATTTAAGACAAAGGGAAGCAGCACAATTTAAAATGTGCTAGTTATTTTATATCTGCTGTTTTGTAAAATATGCTAGTTATTTTATGTCTATATATATATGTGCTAGTCATTTACACAGCACTGTAAGATAGCTATTCGCACCCTCTTTTGAAGATCACACTGAAGCTTAAAAAAATTAGGTAAACTGTGCAACATCGCAGTTAGTAATGTTGAGTTGGACTTCAAATTTGGGTCTTTCTGGCTCCAAAATTTTATCTGAGGATATCTCCTTTGCTTGTCTATTTGGCTTCATTCAAACCCTCACTTTGTTAATAGCTTAGTGTTTTTTTATTTCCTAATATTTCCCCCCGATCCAAAATAAAAGCTGTCATATATGATAGGTTAAATATAGAAAATGTTAGATTAAATAGTAAGATGAATTTAAAAGTGTACCTTCATTACCTGAAGTATAACTACCAGGTAACTTCTTTATCTTTAACATGGGCAAGTGATTTTTATTTTTAGGGGTTTTATAAGTAGATTAACACACATCTGTCTTCTTGTGTATTCAGTTTAACACTCATTATTAAACATCTACTGTATGCTAGGTTCTTTGCACGGATGGTGTTTATAATGTCATTTATTCAGATTGGCCTGCTCTGGTAATAATGAAACAGGAGGAATCATTACTGGGGGTTTTGATGGAATGGAAGTTGTGCATACTCACAGTCTCCATTTTCTTATTATAGTAATTCTTCAATTAACTGTAATCTTACTTCTTTCCCAACCACTATATTAAAACTATATTTGCCAAGGTCACAACAAATCTCCTTGGTGCTATTCTGAAGGATGCTTTATAGTTTTATCTAACTTATCCTCTTAGCAGTGTTTGATCATGTTTGACCATCTATTTCTTTTTAATATAATCTGCATTTTGTTTTAGAGATACCATAATTATTTGGTTTTCTTTGTATTTTTCTACTACTCTTTTTTTGGTCTCCTCTGGCTCTGTCCGTCCTTTAAATGTTGGTATTTCTCTGAATTCTGTCCTGGATTCTCTTTTTATTCCACATACTCTTTCTGAGCATGCTCATATTCCTTCATGGCTTCAAGTGCCACATAAATCTCTTGTTTCTAACCCAGATATCACCCAATTTCCAGACATATTATTTATAAACATACTGGATTTATCTATTTGAATGGGATACAAGCACCTAGAATTCATCATGTCCCAAAATGAACTAACGGCTTTCTTCTTAGACCTATTTCTTCTCCCAGTATTCACAATTTCCTGGCATCCTCACCACCTAATTGCTGAGATTAGTAACTTGAGAATCATTGTTGTCTCTTCTATTCCTTTTTCTCAATCCAATTATTAACCATTAAATTCTGTCCATTTTTCCCAGTTTCACTGACAGTTCCCAAACTGCCACCAGGATTCTAATTGGTCTCCCTCTCTCCAGAATTAAGTATCTTCAGTCCAGTCTCCAAGTTGGAGTCTAGTCATCTTTTCAAAAATTGAAATCTATTCATGTTGCCTTCTTGCCTAAAATCTTTAATGGTTCCCATTGTTCTTAGGTTGAAGTACAAATTCCTAATTATGGATTAAGGCTTTGTCAGATCTGGTCCTTTCCTGAGACATCAGCCTCATTTTTAATTAGCCCCCCCAGCCCATTGCACATGCCTTCATAGGCACATGCACATAAACATATTTTATGCTTCAGCTACACAGAACTTCTTTAAGTTCATGGAATATACCATGTTTTCTGTCACCTTCTTGATTTTGCATATTTTGTTCTCTTTACTTTTAACACTGTTTCTCTATCCCTCATTTCCTAAAATTCATCTGGTTAAAAAAATGAATGAGGAACAAAAAGTACTGTATTAGTTATACTTCGCTGTATAATAAATTACCTCAAAACTTAGTGGCTTAGATAAGATAATACAAAAATGTATTATCTTATAGTATCTATGAGTCCGGAATCCAGGTAGGGCTTAGCTGAGTCCTTTGGCTCAGGGTCTTTCACGAGGATGTAATCAAAATGTTGTCAAAGGAAAAGCAGAGCTAGGCAGTAGTCAAAGTGGTAAAAACAGATTTTATTCAAGGCTATTGCAATAGAGGAAAAAAGATCTCAGTATAGAATCAGGTTCAATTCCTAATCCACCCTGGGCGAGTGAGAATTTATCATCGAGGAGTAGGGTGGGGGGGGGGTCAGTGGAAAATTACTATGAAGATACTTCAGGGTTAAGGAAGATTCTGGCTAAACTGACCTAACAGGATCTTTACTAAAGACAGGCAAGAATGATCAGACATCACCTGGGGGATAGTAGAGGACGAGGAATCTGATTAGGTATTGAGGACGGTCAGATATGGAAGATGGAGGACTGTTGCTAAATTGACTTATCAGGGTGCCTGCTAAGACTGGATTTTATAAGTGCGCAGATGGGCCTAAGAGAAGGTACAGGAGTTTGAATAAAATTTGGTCAAGCAAAGAATCTTTGTTAGTCCTTCCTCATGTTCATGGAAAGAAGAAACATTCTTCTTTCCTTTGAACAATATAAGTCCATTTCTTGTTTGGTCACCTTTTGTTCATTAATGACCAGCTGAATCATCTGCTGGGACTTGGTAGTAGAGGGTATTTGCTGGATGGTGCTAGCACTCAGGCTTTAATGAGAGGAGTTTCTATGAAAATAAAATAAAATAAAATAAAAACAAAGATTAACAGTTAAAAACCCAGTTTCTGAGTCCAGAGAGAAGCCAGTCAAGAAGCTTTCTAGATGTTGGGCTCAGAGTATCTTTAGATGGTGGAGTGAGGACAGCAGTGGAAATTCTGCAGTGAATTTCTTGGTGCAATTTGAATGTCTGTGGTGATGGCATTGGGTGTTCCAATGAACTTTCTGAGTGGGAGCAGGCATGAAGGCTGCCCACACATAATGTGTCATGGTGATTTCCTTGAAGTTTATATCAAGTCATCCAGTTTCAGCTTGAAAGTCTTTGGGAAAAGGACAGTTTTAATTCTCAATGATTCCAAGTCAGAAGGGAGAAAAATTGGAAACATTAAATTGAAGAGTTGTGGCCAGATACTAGAGGAAACTAGAATTCAGGATTCAGTCCAGTTTATAGGTAGATAACAAAACCTTAAAGACAATGAGCAGGACTGGAATTTAATATCCACAAGGGTATGCTATATTTTTCTATTGAAACATAATTTATCTTTCTGTAGTCACCCCCATTTCTATCAAAGATAATCAAAGTAAGGCTAATTCATTTTCTGTGTAAGTCTAGTCTCATTAAAATTGGCCTGATCATTTACATAAGTGCAACAAGAGTAGTGTTTGACCACATAGGTCTTTTGAGTTTGCTTTGCTGGAATTTTTCATAAGAAACTTGAGATTGGACTTGTAAAAGCCTTTTGAGGCTAGGAAGCCAAGCCAACGACTCTCAGTCAGACTTCACCTGTAATTATCTACAGACTTGGGTGAATTAATTTCTTCTTCTTCTTCTTTTTTTTTTGTGAGGAAGATCAGCCCTGTGCTAACATTTGCCAATCCTCCTCTTTTTTTGCTGAGGAAGACTGGCCCTGGGCTAACATCTGTGCCCATCTTCCTCCACTTTATATGGGACGCCGCCACCGCATGGCTTGCCAAGTGGTGCGTCAGAGCACACTCGGGATCCGAACCAGTGAACCCCGGGCTGCCGCAGTGGAGTGCACACACTTAACCACTTGCGCCACTGGGCCAGCCCCTGAATTTCTTTCTTCTTGAAGTCCTCAGGATATTCTGAGGTTCCTGGGCCTTCCAGGAAGTGATCTTTATTACTCACCTGTAAGGTCAGAAACCCTAGAAGTGAGATATCAGGCAGTTTTTTGAAGGTTTTTTTTTTTGAAGAAGACTGACCCTGAGCTAACATCTGTTGCCAGTGTTCCTCCTCTTTTCCTTTTGTTTTCCTCCCCAAAGCCACAATAGATAGTTCTATGTCATAGTTGTACATCCTTCTGGTTGCTCTATATGGGACGCTGCCTCAGCATGGCTTGATGAGTCCGTGCCCAGGATCTGAACTGGTGAACCCTGGGCCACCAAAGTGGAATGCACGAACTTAACTGCTATGCCACAGTGCCAGCCCCTGAAGGGGGTTTTATTGACTCAATAAAGTCAGCCTTAGTTCCTTAAAACTGTCTGGTCATATCTGATTTTATGCATCATTCTCTAATAGGACATTTCAGTCATAGCTTTAGTAATATAACCAATGTTGTTAATTATGTTCTGTTTCAAAGAAAATAGATTCTTATTTTACTTATGCAAATAATTATATTGCCCTGAAAATAAGAATACTCACTAAGACTTTCAAAATTCCAGAGGGATCAAGTAGGGAGAAAGAGTAGTTGTTTCATCTTTGTTCACAAAAGTATACTTGACCAAATTGCTGTAAGTTATAGATAGTTTAAGAGAAAAGAGAAAAAGATTTCTTTAAATCTGGAAAAAAATATTAAAGATACAGCAATGTTACAAAGGGTCATCAAAAAATTTAATGATCATCAATTCATTCAGTCCCTTGTAATTAATTCAATTCTTGTTCTACTTGATCTTGGATTAGCAGTTATATGAACCCATCAGCGTCTTTATTAGTTCTGGAACTTCTTATTAGTCTGCTGGCATGGTCTCCAAGTTACTGAAGTGATGCCGTAGAGCATGCTCATCTGTGGCTGATTATAAACACTTTCAGAGAAGAAGCAAAATAAAACAGTAACTCTCTCTGAGTGACAAGTGACAAAAATGGTCAAGGTTAAAGATCTGATGCGAGTTCATTACAATGTAGTTGACAAGGAAATTTGGTTATTTCTGTAATATAAAACATTTTAACATAATAACCAGACAATGAGGGTACTGACAAATTTCTATGAACTTTAAACAATTTCTGTAATACTTATATTAGTAATAAATATCCAGACATATATAACCTATGAAAGTTTATCATCATTTATTTGACAATGCTTCCCATGTCTTTTAACATACAAGATAAGCCTAATTAGTTTAATATCTCTCTTTTGCAAGGTGAGAGAAAAATCCTTTGAGATTTTCCAGGGGTCTTCTGGGAAATTTGAAAGGTAGTTCAAGGTCAAAAAGACTTGATTTAGCATTTGATTTTGGGGAGTTGTTAAAAATGTCGAAAGGTTTGAACACTTGACTAGATAGGTTCACAGGTCACTATGAAACAATACTGAATTATCCATTTAACAAAAGTGACAATAAGATTTCAAAAACAAGTATAGAGGTTTACATGATTGTAAAAAAAAAAGCAAAACCGCTTCAGCTCGTTAATATGGAGAAGATTTGGTGTTCTTAAGTAATTAAATATTTGATAAAGACAACATGAAGCACAGGAAATTATTTTGGTAAAACACAGAATCTTTGATTTTTAGGCAGATTACTTAAGAGATAAAGAAAAACCGTTCATAATCTCTTATCAAGAGAAGACCAATAGTCCAAGAAAACTTTGTCCTTTTAACAGAGAGAAAATCAAATCCTAGTTTTGCACCAGTATATTTTTGATATTAACGTTCATTTTTAGAAAACTTATAAATAAATCCATCCCAATCTTACCTAGCTTTACCCACATAAAATTCATTTTCCAGGATTCCTTTTCCACAAAGCTTCTACAAGTTTTTGTTTTTTATATTCATTCAGTTTTTGTACTACTCTTTCCTATTTCTCATTCTGGAACAGCTAGCCATTCTACTTTAGAACAAAATTACTCTCTTTTTCCCTCAACAAAAAAATGTCCTTCATACCTTTCCTTATCAAAAACACATCTTTCTTTCCTTTCATACAGAGTTTTGTTTTTCTTTGTCCTTATTATTCCTAGTAGTTTTATTTTACAGACATCAATTAGAATTTTAGCCATCAGTAAACTTTCTTTTGCAGAGAAACCCAGGAAGTAAGCAATTTTGAACTATCAGCCATATACTGTCATTCTGCAGCAAAGTCGTGAACACACCATTTCAATTTCCAGAGTCATATGTCTTTTCCATATTTATTTCTCATGTTTATTAAAAGACAAAAATATATTTAGCTTCTCTATACCATATAAAAACAAGATGTCAAAAGTAGATAAACTTATATTCAGCAATTAATGTTTCAGTGTTTTATCTTATTTGGAAATGATCTAGGTAGTTAACAAATATCCATCATTTAACTTAATTTAGTATAGCTTTAAGGTTTCAAGTTTCCAAAAAGATTTTTGAAACTATTTTTAAGTAGATACATTATAAAATATAATTATTATTGAAAAGTACATTTATAGACTTATTCCACTTACATCTATTTAATTTTACTTGTTCTTAACAATTATGCTTGAATTACTCATGACAATTTCATGAGACATTATACAAAGCTAGTCCCCTTTTTGTTATTTTCCTTGTTAATACATCAGGTAAGTATCAAAAATATCACACAAGCAAAGAACCTAAAAAGTTAAACATATGGTCCATCCCTCTTTTTTTTTTTTTACTGCTGTGCTTATCATGTATCATGCAAGTCATTTTAATTGTACATTTTTTTATTAGGTAGGATTTATAGTTTTATAATTGTAAACATTTAGTATATATAACATAAGCTTGTTTGACTAGTCAACTTAGGCAGAAAAAAATTGTATGTCTGCGTTATATTTAATGCTGACAACTCTGAAGACATGCTTGTTTTTATTTTAACAACAATTTAAAAACTAGCCTTATTTACCAAAGATTATTCCAGATTGTATGAACTTAAAAAAACATTTGAGTTAGTTTCTACAATTCTGAGAGTTTTAGGAATACTTACTTTATATAAGCACTCATTTATCTCTAAGCCTATGTGAATGAAACTCCTTTAAGATTTTATAAACTAATTTGGTAATACCATCTGGAGGTAAAAAATATCACACACATATATAACATATATACATACACATATAAATAAACATACACACAGATGCAAACAGAGATCTTTTTTTTTTTTGGTGAGGAAGATTGGCCCTGAGCTAACATCTGTGCCAATCTTCCTCTATTTTGTATGTGGGATGCTGCCATAGCATGGCTTGATGAGTGGTGTGGTGTGTAGGTCTGCACCCAGGATCCTAACCTGCGAACCCTGGGCCACTGAAGCGGAGTGAGCATATTTAACCACTATGCCACCAGGCTGGCCCCACAAACAGAGATCTTATAACTTTCATTCTAAAATTTTAGCCATGAGTCAGGAACACATAGTAATACAAACTCACTGGTTTATGTAAAAGAGCTAGCTCTTGTCTTTTTTCCACTTTATATTTTTATTTAAATTGTGTTTCTGACAAATGGGGCAAGTTAAGATGACCTGTTCACCAATATTTGTGGAGGAGACTTTTAAGATTTTTCTTTTGCCTTGATATGTCATCTTACGGAGGATGTGGAGTAATTTTTGGGAAGTGACTGAGGAAGTATCTAGCGGCTATCTGGATGTCTCCACAGCTCATCTGAGTAGACATAACATCCAATTCTGTTTCCAAATAGCCTCTTTCTCTCTTTTCAGCCTCAGGTGGTTGCTTTTGGGGTCTGTTGAGAGCGCTTGATTGAGGATAGGAGGCCTAAAGTTCAAGTGGCTGTAGGGAACTGAGGACCTGAACTGGGAAGGGAAAAGTTTGGCAGGGTGGATAGAGGGGTGGAGGAGGTGTAGGAGGTTGAAGGGGGACATATCAAAGGATTCAAGAGAACTGGAGTGAAGATTGAAGGTGGTAAAAGGAGGAATGAGGAGCACAGGTGATGGGAAGGGAGAGGTTTTAGAGGAGCCAGTTTGAGAGAGATCTTAAGTTTCCCAAAGAGGCCATTGAAGTTCCATATTATCCTTAGTGAAATAATGCCAACAAGAAAGGAAGCAGACAGATTTGGCGGGCATATACTCAGCAGGGGTTCAACAAGGGAGTTTCAGTCAGTTGAGAAGCTCCCATGTTCTTAACTAATGGTACCTTTACACTTAAACAGAAAACTTAGGACTCTATCATAGCTTCTGTGCCTGACAGAGACTAGCCTCTTATAAACAAAGAAGCCTGGGGCCTGTTTGCTGGGGACTCTAACCCAGCTTCTTACAAACAGAGAAACCTAGGACTCTAACCCAGCCTCTGTTTATCTGGAACTCTAACCAGATTCTAGAGTATACTCAGAATCTTAAGAATCAAAATCTGTCCCTACTATCTTCAATGGAGTAATGGTTTAGGAGTGGATTCACCAATGGACCCCCAATCAGTGAGTCATGAGTGAAGACAAGGCTTCAAAGGTGTGCACTTAGAGTGCTGAATGAGTGTTCTGGGGGTCCAAAGACGAATCTGATCCTATCTGAGTTGTAGCACCATAACTGTCAAAGAAAAACCAGAGCTGGGCAGTACTTAAAGTGGTAAATTAGATTTTCAAAGAATCTTGGTCACTCTTGGCCTTGTCTGCATTTACCTCAAGACCCCACTGGGGGAGGACATACTTCCAAGCTCATTTATACACTCATGTGACTAGTTTTAGGCCCCAAGCGCTTGCTGGCTGTTGGTTGGAGACATCAGTTCCTTGCCATGGAAGTGTCTCCATAAGGCTACTTACAACATGGAAGCAAGGGCAAAGACAAGGAGAGAGAGAGAGGGAGGGAGGCTGGAAGGGAGGGAGAGAGGTGGAACCTAATCTCAGAAGTGATATCCCGTCACTTTTGCTGTATCCTATTCATTAGAAGTAGAAGTAGTCACTAGGGCCAGCCCACACACAAGGGAAGGAGGTACTATAGGCATGAACACCATGAGACAGGGATCACTGGGAACCGTTTAGAGGCTACCTACTGCAAGTAGATTGGTATGAGATTGTGAAAACTCCTGAATTGAATGCTAAATTAAGCAGTTTGGTCTTCAATTTTCAGAAAGGAAGAACTGCTGTAAGTTTCTAGGTAAAGGAGTAACGTGTAAGTTCTATCTTTTTAAAAAAATAATTGTGCATCAGTGAGGCAGATGCATTCTTCACTTTTATTGTTTCTAGAATAAGGTCTTACATATATATTGTAACTGTAAATTTATTTCGTGTCTTTCATTGATATAGCTCTTCTAGGTATTATAGTGACCTAGTTTGGCTGTGGAGTGGTGATATTGCTAATATCAAGAGAGGTTGTTCTCAGATGAGGTGGGAAGCTCCCAGTGCTCTTGGGTCTGGGCTTCACAGGGAAGCCAGCTTAAAATCTAAAAGGAGTAGGGGCCGGCCCTGTGGCTTAGCGGTTAAGTGCGCGCGCTCCGCTGCTGGCGGCCCGGGTTCGGATCCTGGGCGCGCACCGACGCACCGATTCTCCGGCCATGCTGAGGCCGCGTCCCACATACAGCAACTAGAAGGATGTGCAGCTATGACATACAACTATCTACTGGGGCTTTGGGGGGAAAAAATAAATAAATAAATAAAATCTTAAAAAAAAATCTAAACGGAGTAAAGGAAAAATATTTGGAACTCCTACTACTAGACACTAGATTACATTACACAAAAGGTCTGTCATATATACATCTTAATGACATGCTTAAGAAGTAGTTCCTTTTTGTTTTTGTACCTATTTTTAAAGTTGTTTATTGGAGTAATAGACTTTTTTTAATTAAAGGGAGGGGTAAGACCTATTATTATTTCTGTCAGGAACTAAGCATAATTTTCTATAAAACCTTTAATTAATGGAAGATGATAATACTTTATAAAAATGCCATTAGGGTGGAATGAGATAATGTTTATGAACTGCTGTTGTATATTGTAAAGCACTATGTGAATGTTAGGTTTCAGCATCATTTAGCTCTGTCCTAGTTATCTACATAGGCCATATGAAAACCCTTGGTGGTATGTTAGTTAATATAGAGGCTAACTCTTGTGACATTAGGCCCAAAATATGTAATGGCTCACACACAATAGAAGCTTATTTCTTCATGTAAATGGTCCCAGGAAGTTCAGGGTCAGTGTTTGTGTTAGGGCGTCCTGTTCCACCAAGTCATTCAGGTATCCTGGCATATGGAGGCTTTGTCATCTTACATTTAGCTTCCTGAGCCACACTGGACTTAGACATCCAGCTACCAGAAAAAAACATGGAAGACTAAACATGAGTCATTTTCATTGACCAGGCTGGAAGTGGTGCACATCATTTTCTTTCATATTTCATTTACCACGTGTAACTGTAGGAGGGACTTAGAGATATAGATCATAATATACCTAAGAAGAAAAGAAAGTTTGGTGAACACCTAGAAATCCTTGCCATAGGTGGGTAAGGATAAAGCCAGCTAATCTGTGTAGAAAAGAAACTGAGTTAGGTAAAATTCAGGCCTGGGATAAAAATCTAGAGTCAACATTTATGCTATAGGAAAATATCTGTTATCTTCCCAAGAGATTTGAAATTTGAAATATAATTGCTTCAAAAAGAGTATTAAAAAGATTAAATAATGATGTAACAGATAAGTTTAAAATAATTTTTATTTGCTATAAGTATAAAACCCTCTTTGCTCTCATTTAGAAATATAATTTTGGTGGTTGACCTACCTTCCACTGTGGTCCAACTTTGATATGAGTGGTTGTCTTTTTATCCCAAAGAACAGGGATATCTTTCTCTGCAGAGTATACTACTATGTAGTATCCTGCCTTACAAAGCTAATATGTAGGTTTATTTTCCAGAAAGAAACCTGATCGTTTCTTAAAAAGAAAAAAAATGAATCCGATGTTCTCTAAGAGAAATGTAAACATTAATTAAGTTAATAACCACCAATAAATATCTATGTAGTAGTAAAAAAAAAAAAAGAAATATAATTTTGGTAGCAGTTCTTCTTCTACAATGTCCCTTCCAATGCCAAATATGATAATGTCTTAGCTTTTTTGACACCTTAATCTTACAAAATTGTCATATTTTTAAAAAACTGCTTTGAAGGATGTTTTTCTAAATGATTTAATATAAACATTTTATGTGCATATTTGGTGTACTTAAATTTGATTTTATCTTTATCACAGATCTCAGTTGTCCAAAATGGAAGCCCAATTGGAAAAAGGTAAAACATTTAAAAAAAATTTATTCTTTTTTTAATCTTGATCAGTTTGCACACCTAAATGGTAAAAATAGCCATTCTAAATTCAGTATCATAAGACTCCTTGATTTATATTTTTGCTTATAATATTGCACTCTTTTCTTTGAAACTAGTTTTAAATAGAAAATGTTTGAGACTTCAGATGTTATCAAAGATCAATGTGTTTGCATGCTGTCAAACAAAATTTTTAAATGAAAAATTTAAATTAAGGACCAGGTCTAGTGTACAAACCCACTTTTTCCCCCTGACAACAGCCATTAAATTTCCAAATAGTGAGG
Organism: Diceros bicornis minor; assembly: GCF_020826845.1. NCBI lineage: Eukaryota > Metazoa > Chordata > Mammalia > Perissodactyla > Rhinocerotidae > Diceros > Diceros bicornis. The sequence continues at coordinate 30,757,373 of NC_080775.1, forward strand.
AACTGATCCTTATTTTGAAGTTAGTTATCATCATTCAGATGCATGACCTCAGTAAACAAAACAACTCACTTAAAAATTTTTTTTGCCTTTCATTTTTGCCCAGTCACTTTATATATATGCATATACGTGCACATAAATAATTGAGTTGATTGATTCATCTAATTAAATCTTATAGTTTTCACTAGTGAGTGAGTCTGATTAACGTATCATGATTGATTCACAGACCCATTCACAAAACAGTCAAGCAACAGAATGGCTGAACCAGATATATTATTGGAGCAGCAAATTCTGTCAGTAATTAGGTTGCTATTCAGTGAGAATAAAGTGTGTTAGTGTTTCCTTTCAATCATTAACTTGAATTATTGAGAGTTCAAATTCAATGTGCATGAGGCATTTATTCCTTAATTATACACATCTTAAGATGTAAAATTTTGGCTTCGATTGCCACACAGAAAAGAGGAAAGAATGACCTCAAAGAATGCATTTCTCTGCTTCATTACTAATTTTAATATTTTTAGATTACAGACCCAGATAAATTAGCAAGAATTATGTAATATATGTAATGATGAATGACCAGAAGTTTTGAAAAGTTCCATTTTTAATGTCTGTAATGATTATTTATATTTTAAAAAGTATATGTTTTTCATATCTCAGGAGAAAATTAGACATTGGTTTATTCATTTGTTGCTTTGCAAACATTATGGGTAAATTTCTTGTCATTTATTCTTTTACATTATAAATATGTATGGTCGGTATTATGAATATTTGAGAAGGTATAATAAAAAGTATTAATACTTATCTTCAACTTTAATGGGAACTTAACCAGCTTATGAACTGTATAGAAACAGAAATAAATAAAGCATGATACTCTTATATTCATGTTAAGATTATGGTAGAGCATTACATACCACTATGATTTTTCTATGGAAACATGGTGACGTATTGGCTTTGAAAATCCTGAAAAGCCAATAATTTATCACCCTGAAGAACATGAAGTGATAACTTTTCCTATAAGTTGTTTTAATATTGAACATTTAGTTGCTGCTGATGAATTTGATAGACTCTTCATATATTTTGTGAATCTCATAAAGTAGAAACATTGGCTGAAACAAAAATATTTTAAAGAGAATTTCTAGTCTCTATGAAGACATAGTAAGGCAATCTCAGTTACTTTCTATGAACTTTGGGAAAAATCTTGAAGAGGGGTTATGATAGTGTTACTGTGAGTCACTGCTCCTGCCAGCCCCCATTCTACTAGGCTGATAAGTCGCAGTTAAGAGTGATAATAGGAAGTGGAAGAATGGAAGGAGGGTTGGATGGGAACAGCAGAGTGAGGATGATATGACAAGCAGACTGGGAATATATCACATTAAGAGCAGAAAAACATCATAGAATTAATATCAAACAATTCCTCTTAAATGGCTTTTTTCTAGAATTGTTCATTGATACAATGTTTCCTAACTTCAAGAGAAAGATTATTTCAATTCAATTTAGTTCAAATAGGGAAACATGGACTGAGTGTCCATGCCGTGCAAGGCACTGTGCTAGATATTATAGGGAGTAGAAAGATGACAACTGTGTGGTCCTCAATGCATTAACATTCTAGTAAGGCAGACAAGATATGCAAAAATAAGTAGAGTATAATGCGAAAGATGCATTCTATGAAAAGTTACCAAGAAGCTGCATCAAAAAGGAGGAAAAGTTGCTTCTGGCTGGGTTGAGAATAACACAGCATTTAATTTAAGAAAGACAGTTGGGTTGCATTTTAACAGGGGAATATGAGGAAAAGGTGATACAGGTGGACTGAACTGTTGACGCAAAGACGAGGTTGTTTAGATTCTACACAGTGTGCCAGGGAAAGGCCAGTAATTCTTTTTTTTTTTTTGAATCTAGACTGAGGAGAATGATGGGATGTATGACACGAAATAGGTTGTTTCAGCTTGGTAGGTTTTATAGAATTGCCCTTAACAGCTTTAGGTTGAATATTGCTAAATATAATAAAAAATTCAAACTATTAAGCACATGGCACAATATTATTCATCAAACTTCATTTTGGGTTACTTCTTAGATCCTAATAGAGTTTCTGAAATACTTTGGAAAAGTCTCCCAAACCTTCAGAGAGTGGATGGGAGCGAAGTAAGGAGATCCCACCTGAGCAGACACGTGGTATTGCTTAAAATAAAGTACATTTTTTTTTTGCGCTTTACAACATTTAGCAATTTATTTTGGCTTAGGGAATTAGTTAGTGGCAAATATTTAATCAAACACAATAGATTTTAATAATTTAGTGTTTCACATCATACGCTTTGTTAGCTTTTCTTAAATGTATTACAGCATTGAAATTCATACCTTTTAGAAATGAAAATGTAAGCTATTTCTTGGTGTTTTATTTTTAAGAGTTACACATCCAACGTACTTCTTTCTAAATCCTTTTTTTTGGACTTTTCCCCCTAATAGTAATTAAGTTTGTTATAAAGCACAAAAACATCTGTACAAAAGAGAAATTGTATTAATACATGTGCACTTTTTCTCCATAGATTAGGCAATTAATTATTAAATTTACTAATTTATTTATACACTAAACTCGTTCATTCAACAAATATTTTACCACCTTCATATGCCAGACACCGTTCTTGGCATTGGGTTTTACTGATACATAACACAAATAAGATCTCTTATTTTGTGGTGCTTACATTATAATGGGAAAGACAGACAGTAAACAAGTGAAAATATATAAACAAGGTAATTTTAGAGAGTAATAAATGAAGATAGTAATATGTGACTGATAGGGACTCACAAGGAAGGGTATTGTAGATTGGGTGGTCAAAGAAGGTATTGTCTATCAAGAGAAGGATTACCTAATTATGAAATAAAAAACTATTAAAATATTTTGTCTCTTTCCAGTTTTTTATCAGAATAAACTTCTACAAATGGAAATTTGCATTATCATTAAAAACTCTAGAGATTTCATAATTTCATCAGTTAACTGTTGTGCAAGGAACATATTAATAGTGACCCAAATTGTAGGCATAAGGTAGATTTTATAGGGGAAACCTTACAAACTAAGAAACAGCAGAGGGTACAATATCCCCTGAGCTATCCTTATTCTGTAGAGAAGTGTGCTTGGACCAAGCACTTTTACCATGAAAAGTGCTCCTGAGAGAGACTTCCTTCTCACATAACATTTTACAAAATTATAGGAAAATTGGGAGTGGATAGAGAGCACCTAGTCAACATTGTAACAGTGAGAGATTCCTGATTGAGGCAATGGCCTTGTTAGAAAAAAGGAGCACCTGGAAGAGTAGGCACTTTGTACACTACCATAGCTGATATCAATGAGGGCTGCTTTTCCATTGAATGGTCCTTGTGAGCTAGCTCTGCCAAACCACCAAAAGGAGGAAGGGAGGGAGCCACCAGGGCCATCCAAAAATAAAGATTTGCCTCTTCTCTGTTTACCTCTTGTTCTTGGACTCTCGTTAATGTAATAAGTCTCTTCATTAGCTCTGGCTGACACCTGGTCCTGAGCATGGCAATTTCCACAGTATTGCCTGAGAAAAGGATGTCAGTGAGGTTCCCAGCTGCGTTAGGTGAAAGTGAAGAACCAGCATCCTAGTAAATTCACATTATAAGCTCTACCTCCTGGACAGCCCAAAAGGCTGTTTTGGAATGTCTATTCAATATCTGCGGTAAGAAAGAGAAATTTGTCATCTCCCTTGACATCCCTCCTCTAGCCGTTTCCCAGGGTCAGACATGTTCATACCTGACAAACTGAGATCTGTTATTCTTCCTTGGAGATGATCCAGATTGTTGCTTTTCTGGAGTGATAAATTCAGCAGGGACCCCAGAGTTACTATGTTGCCATCAAAGTCACCTGCAGGATCAGAAGAGGATGTCTGCAGAAACATCTGATGCAAAGACAAATATCCATCTTTTAAATGAGCTATATGTTGTGTCCACCCATGCACTGAGGCCAAAGCAAGGGGTGAAGGGGAATATATTATTTATTTTGAAATGATCTTTCAATTGATTTGGAATGATTTGAAATAAAAAATGATTTCAAGGTCCTTTGAAGTTCAGCCAATACAGAGGGGCCCTTGCAGGGTATGGCAGCCTATAACTTGTAAACAACCAGGGAAATCTGGACTGACAATCACTGTGGAGGTTGCTTTTAAAGAGGCTGGCTTAGATGGCAAGTAGAATAGGCTTGATGGGCAACAGTGGCTTCTGTGTCTTTTAAATAAATTCCTTATTAGACATTCTGTTCCTTCATGGTGGGATGGATTTGAACAGGGATCCAAGACTATAGTAGAGATGATGGTCACACATTCTTGATTGGCTTTTCCATATCAGATATTTTCCTCTAGATTTAGTTCCTTCTTGTGGGCATATATACGTGAAAAATATGGATTAAGTTTGTTACTAAGTTGTCATACCTATTTCCTTGGGCAGCAGATGTCTCAGAAAAATGTGTGTCTTTAAAAGTTCTGTCCTGGGTGGCCCAATAGCCTGACCATCTAAATAGGCCATTAGCAATGGCTCATGAGTATTTGTAAAAGTATAACTGAATCTAAGGAGAGAGTGCTCTATGGCCATGAACAATGCCTAAATTCATTCAGTTTTGAGGAATGCCCAGTTCTGTGGGATCTTAACAATTTACCATCATTCTGGTAGACAAATGCAGCACTCCACTAGATTTTATGACCTTTGAGAGAGGCTGTTCCATCAGTGAGTCATATTTCCTTGTTAGGTGGCAAATCTTGTAGGCAAGGGCCTTACTAAGTCAGTGGTTTGGTTAAAACAGGAGAGGAGTATCTCTGTGCCCAGTGAGTGTGCAGCCATGTTTTGTGAACTTGGATAAGGTCGTAAGGACCAGGATTGGCCCTTATGGGCCATCCAGGATTGGATGTGCTATCTCCCCTTTTCAATAGAATTTTCCTAGGTTTGTAACATTTTATGAGATTTTGGTTAAGAGAAGACCCATCATGGGATAGGAATTTTTGGTTGAAAAGTGAGAAAATCTACCCTCTTAGGGCCCAATTGTAAACTAGCAGTCACTGCCCAAAGGGCATGTGTCATTCAACAGTAGGAGGAAGTCATTGAGTTCGAAGATCCAGGAGCTGACAAATAACTTGAAGTATTGTTGCTAAAAGCTCCAGTCAACAAAAGTTTGCTTACAGGTACCTGTAATCCCATGAATCTGAAGAATATGGCATAAATAGAGTTAAAACGTGTTTGTGTGATGCCTGGAACTCTTCTAAGGCTTCTTAATGTAAGAGCTTCCATTTAAAATTAGTCGCACTGATACAGATGCTTTGAAGAATCATCAGGTGTAGAATGTGATGTCATGGGTACCTAAAAAAGAAAGTCCTGTATGGTTGGGGGCTGCGGGGCCAATAAATTTTCCTTTAAAGGATATAGAATATGTCTTTTTGGTGCTGTCCAAATGATGACCCCTCCCCCCAATTCATTTGAATGACAGGGCCCTGGATTATGTTTTCATTTAAAGTTATTTTTAACCAGATGTGCTTAGAAAGCAAGCAGTATACTTCTTCAGTGTTGACCCCTTCCTTCAGGTAATAGAATATGTAGATGTCACTAGCAGTTCATGCTGTGCTAGGTTTTGTCCTACCCATTGAAAACAAATGACAGGAATTCAAATATTCCCAAGAAAGAATAGTAAAGGTATGTTGCATGTCTTGCTAAGACCTTGGCTGCATACATTTATCAGTAGTGGCAGCAATTTATTCAGTAGCTGATGTAATTACAGAGAATGGCGAGGGGAGGTACAGTTGGTTTTTTCCTTGTTTGAGCTTCAGTAGTCCACTGGGGTGCCCAGTGGTTTTTTCACTAGACATACTAGCATTGCATAGCATCCCTGCATGCATCACATTTTGTTTGAAGAGTAATTTATCTTTACCCTTCCTGTATAGAATATTTTTGAATGATCGTGGCAGTTCAGACAGTTCTTCATAAGTTCATGTACTTGGGCAACAGGGTAGTTATCCAACCAGCATGGTTGTGTACCTTTTCTAGGTTTAATAACTCAGAACTTCCATATCAATTATGTAATCTAAGAAAGAAGCACAAACTCAGTTATAAGATGAGGTACAAAAATAATATCAGTGGGTGTCAGGGTCCCCAAGACCACTCCTCGTATTGAAACTGAAGTGATTTTGCTCTCCTGTTGCACAGCAAGCCAATCTCTGACACCGGGTGTAGTGGAAGAAAGTAGGAAATTTATTGCAAAGCGCTGAGCAAGGAGAACCAGCAGCTCACGCTGTAATCCTGGACTCCCTGAAAAGTTACAAGCGAGGGTTTTTAAAGGGGAGTTCAAAGCAGAGAAGCCGCAGTGGTGGTCGTGACAACAGGTGTCCAGGGGAGCAGTTGTGCAAGTGTCCAAGCAGATGTTCTGGCCTCGAGTCAGCTGTTATTTCTGTCTACAGCAGAAGGTTCAGGGCTGCATTGATCAATCTTCCCGCGCCACCCGAAATTAGGCCCTGAGGAGAGGAAGGAAACTGCCACCAATTAATGATTACAAAGTTTACAAGGTTTTAGATAGGGGAGGGAGAGCTGTGGCTTTGCACTTTGGCATCCCCCCACCAGCCTTCCTTTGGCCGAGATAAGGAAAGTTGCATAAGGAAAAATCCTGGCCTCCGTTTGTCTGTCTCCGTGATGAATGGTGTATTTGGTGCCAAGAAGCCAAGGAGTTGGGAAGCTTCAGCTTCTTGATAATTTCTGGATATCAGTTTTCCTATAACAAACCTCAAGAACTGGTAATTAGCCACAGCTTCAGTGTGAAGCCACCTGGGCTTTTAACAATTTAGTACTTCCATTTGCCTTGTGGGATTCAGGGATACAAAGGTTAAAACAACCAATATCTACATGTGAATGTACTTTCGAGAAGTAGCGAAAGGGAATGAGTACTTTTTGGTTTTTAACTCCATATATGCTGGATTCAACGTAGGGGAACTGATATCAGGCCCGGCATCATTCCCATCACTAGGAAAACTCACAGGACTCAGCATATAGTCATTATCATGGCTATGATTTGTTATAGAAAAAGGATACAAAGCAAAATCAGCAAAGGAAAAAGATGCATGGGGAAAAATCCAGAAGAAACCAGATGCAAGCTTCCAGGAGACCTCTCCCAGTGAAGTCACACAGGATGCTCTTAATTCCTCCAGCAATGAATTATGACAACATATGTGAAATGTCAAGCTCATTAGACACTCAGTGCCTGGGGTTTTTATTGAGGCTGGTCATGTAGCACCTTCTGCCTACCATGTACCAAAATTCCAGACTTCCAGAAGGGAAGCAAGTATTCTGCATAAACCACATTATTTGTACTAACAGTTTGGGCACAGTGAGCTACTGTTATCAGTTCTGGGAATTCTAGGAACCTTCCCAAAATTCAAGTTCCCAAATGCCAGCCAGACTCAATTTTGCAAACAGGTCTTTCTAAGAATAGCAGTCTCAGTCCTGCTGTGTTCACTCTTTTCTGTCCAATACACCTTGGCCTTTGGCCAAGGCATTTTTATAGTAAAATGATTATCAATGGTACCCCATGCTCTAGGGTGAGACCAACCTATAGTATTGATCTCAGTTATGCTCTGTATGAGTCCTGGACTTAGCTAGTTAAAAGAAATTCCATTAAATGTATCCTAGACAGCCAAGTGACTTCCTTCTTAATTTTCTGTATTAATCTTTTTACCTTGCCCAAGGCACCAATTCAGGTACTGCACAACTCTGGCCGATAAGTTGATACCGACCTGAAGGCCTTCTAAGGGCTGAGACAGTGTTATGAGAGTCAGGGCACCCACACAAGAAATATAATCCCAGAGAGCACATGTGGTACCCCTGGAAACAAAGACTTTACAGTTGTTAGAGCACCCCAAGAGGACATGCATAGCCAGGTGGTACAGGTTTACAGGGCCCCCATGTGGCCTCCCACCATTGGGCCTCCCACCTTAGGGTTCCCAGTCCAGTCCAATTGATTTAGTTGAGTCCTTTGTTTTAGAGGACTGCTTGAAGGCAATCAGTTCCAAACAGTTTTTCTTGTGAATGACACCAGTTAATCTACCTGGCAAGTGTAAATGACATCTGAAATTGTTCTGTATGGAAAATACAGGATCTGGGCCACCCCTTGCTATCTCATAATCAGCACTGTCAAGTGTGGTCTTAGGCTCAGCAGTCAGTTGGAGTTCAGAGTGCTCTCAGCAGCTTAGAAAGGCAGCACAGGGAGTTTTCCTTCAGGAAGAGGGGAAAACTTCCTGGAACAGTTCTTCCCTCTCCCCAGTGCCTCCCAAGGTGCTGGGGTTTTGTTTTCAGCCAGGTGTTAGAAAGTCAGTGTTCCCATTCAGTAATCAAACTTTACATTTTTTTACAAATCATATTCTGTTTTCCTCGAGACCTTTTGACTGGAAGGGTTGTATGCAAGAAGGACAAAAGCATTTTTGCAGAAAAGCATTTCTTTATGACTTGACCAGAAAGCCACATCATGTTCAGGAACTGGTCAGGACAAATCTTGAATTTTCAAAAATTTCAAAAAAGGTTTACATAACCTTTCACCCTTTTGTTCTGATCATTTATTCAGTGAGCAGCCTAAAAATAAAAATCAGTCTCTTTCTGAGAACAGCTATATTTAATAATCAAACTGCCTTACTAAGGCGTGTGTACCAGGAGAAAGGTGATGGAAGTAGAGATGGCTATCAGTCTGTTGTTGCAAACTGCAACTAATCCAGCAAGACAAACACAATAATCAGCATCAGTGAAATATCCAGAAAGGGGACTGACAGTCTGATCTGTTAAGAGTGGGCACAGTGGCCACAGTCCCTGAGATGTACTCTCCCCAAACTTGCAGCTTTCCGCAGGGATCACAAGTAGCGAATGCAATCAGTGTCTGTATACAGAGTAGATCAGCAGCTGGATTTAAGATAGTCCTATCCAGGAACAAGCCCTTCTCTATGGGTCTTTGTATGTGACACAGATGGTCCAGCCTATATCCATGATGTTTTTAGAGTTTAGGGCCTCAAACAGAGGTGTCCTAAATCTGGAACTGTCCCAGAGTCTGATTGAGCCAATGCCTGCTTTCTATTCTTCAGAACAACCCATGCTGAGGCTGAAACAGCCCACAGCAAACAGTATCAGGTCCAGCGTAGTGTCAGGCCCAGGCAATTAGGATCTGTGAATTAGCTTGCTTGCTTTCTTTATTTTTTTTATCAGTAGCAAAGCTGAGATGCTATAGAGACAGACAGCCCTGTACCAAGGCCAAGTGACAATCAAGGCTCTCTCAAACCTTCTTTGTTTTGTCAGTGTTAGAGCCCAAATTGACTCACTCAAAAATATGTACATCAGACCAGAAAAATCATCCTTTAAGGATCAAACATCTGAATTTACAAGAGCCTATTAGCAGCTAAAAACTGCTTTTTAAAACTCCAAAAGTGTGTCTTCATTTAGTGATTGCCTTTCTTGTCCCTTTTGCCTTTCTTTTTCAAGAGGCTCCAATAGGCAAAAATCACAAATTATGGAGTCTTGTCCTATTTTCCATATTCAAAGAATTTAAATTCCAAACCACCCTTGGCAGTAAAATGCCAGGAAGTTGTGTCCCATTAACACTTTTTCTTTGCAGCTTTCTCTGATCAGGATGATCTTTCTTGCAGTTTTATTTGTTTATTTATTTTTGTGAGGAAGATCAGCCCTGGGCTAACATCCGATGCCAATCCTCCTCTTTTTGCTGAGGAAGATTGGCCCTGGGCTAACATCTGGGCCCATCTTCCTCTACTTTATATGGGATACCACCACGGCATGGCTTGACACGCAGTGTGTTGGTATGTGCCCGGGTTCCGAACCTGCGAACCCCAGCCACCAAAGTGGAGCGCGCGCACTTAACCGCTGCGCCACTGGGCTGGCCCCAATCTCTCTAGCACTTTTGAAATTAAAACGTATAATATTTCACATCAGTTTTTATTATATATCCAGATGCAGTAGCTACAAAATACAAAGCCATTAAAAAATGTACCTTTTGAGTCAATCCAACAAGAAGGTGTAATATTTGTAAATACTTATGCACCCAACATAGGAGCTTCTAAATATATAAAGCAAATATTCACATACCTAAAGGGAGAAATAGACAGCAATACAATAATAGTAGGGGAATTTAATACCCCCTTACATCAATGGATAGATCATCCATACAGAAATTAAAAAAACATTGGCTTTAAATGGCATGTTAGACCACATGGACTTAGCAGATATGTATAGAGCATTCCATCCAAAAGCAACAGAGTACACATTCTTCTCAAGTGCATATGGAACATTCTCCAGGATAGATCATATATTAGGCCACAAAACAAGTCTTAGCAAATTTTAATAAGATTGAAATCATATCAAGCATCTTTTCTGACCACAATGATATGAAACTAGAAATCAATTACCAGAAGAAAACTGGAAATTTCACAAACATATAGAGACTAAACAACATACTACAGAATAACCAATGGGTCAATGAAGAAATCAAAAGCAAAATTTAAAAAAAGCTTGAGACAAATGAAAATGGAAATACAACATACTGAAACTTATGGGATGCAGCAAAAGCTGTCCAAAGAGAGAAGTTCAGAGAGATAAGTGCCTACCTCAAGAAGAAGAAAAATCTCAAATAAACAACCTAACTTTATAACTCAAGGAACTAAAAATAGAAGAACAAATGAAGCCCAAAGTTGGTAGAAGGAAGGAAATAACAAAGATCAGAGCAGAAATAAATGGAATAGAGACTAAAAAGATAATAGAAAAGATCAATGAAACCGAGAGCTGGTTCTTTGAAAAGACGAATAAAATTGACAAACCTTTAGCTAGACTCACCAATAAAAAAAGAGAAAGCGTTCAAATATAAAGTCAGAAATGAAAGAGAAGATGTAACAACTGATACCACAGAAATACAAAGCATCCTAAGAGACTGCTACAAACAATTATACTCCAACAAATTGGACAACCTAGAAGAAGTGAGTAAACTTCTAGAAATGTACAACCTTCAGAGACTAAATCATGAAGAAATAGAAAACCTGAACTGACCAATTACTGATAAGGAGATAGAATCAGTAATTTAAAAACTCCCTATAAGCAAAAGTCCAGGCCAGATGACTTCACTAGTGAATTCTGCCATACGTTCAAAGAAGAATTAATACCAATCTTTCTCAAACTCTTTAAAAAATTGAAGAGTAGAGAACACTTCCAAACTCATTTTACGAGGCCAGAATTACCCTGATACCAAAACCAGACGATGATACCACAAGAAAGTAAAATTGCAGGCCAATATCCCTGATGAACATAGATACAAAAATCCTCAACAAAATATTAGCAAACCGAATTCAACAATACATTAAAAAGATATACACCATGATCAAGTGGGATTTATGCCAGGGATTAAATGTTGGTTCAACATCTGCAAATCAATCAGTGTGATACACTAGATTAACAAAATGAAGGATAAAAATTGTATGATCATCTCCATAGATGCAGAAAAAGCATCTGACAAAATTCGGCATCCATTTATGATAAAAACTCTCAACAAAGTGGGTATGGAGGGAACCTCAGTGTAATACCTCAAAATAATAAAGGCCATATATGACAAGCCCACAACTAACATCAACAATGGTGAAAAACTGAAAGCTTTTCCTCTAAGATCAGGAACAAAACAAGGATGCCCACTTTTGCCACTTTTATTCAACATAGCACTGGAAGTTCTAGGTAGAGCAATTAGGAAAGGAAAAGAAATAAAAGGCATCCAAATTGGAAAGGAAAAAGTAAATCTGTCACTATTTGCAGATGACATGATACCATATATTAAAAAACCCTAAAGACTCCACGAAAAAACTGCTAGAACTAATAAATGAATTCAGTAAAGTTGCAGGAAACAAAATCAATATACAGAAATCTGTTGCATTTCTATGCACTGATAATTAACTATCAGAAGGAGAAGTTAAGAAAACAATTTTGTTTAAAATTGCATCAAAAAGAATAATATACCCAAGAATAAATTTAACCAAGAGGAAAGAACTATACACTGAAAACTGTAGGACATTGATGAAAGGAATTGGAGACAACACAAATAAATGGAAAGATATCCCATGCTCATGGATTGGAAGAATTAACATTGTTAAAATGTCCATACTACCCAAAGCAATCTACAGATTCAGTGCAATCCCTATCAAAATTCCAATGACATTTTTCATGGATATAGAACAAACAGTTCTAAAATTTGTATGGAATCACAAAAGACCCCAAATAGCCAAAGCAATCTTGAGAAAGAAGAACAAAGTTGGAGACATCATGTTCCCTGATTTTGAACTCTATTATAAAGCTATAGTAATGAAAACAATATGGAATTGGCATAAAAACAGACACATAGATCAATGGAACAGAATAGAGAGCCCAGAAATAAACTCATGCATATATCATCAATTAATTTACGACAAAAGAGCAAAGAATATACAATGGGGAGAGGACAGTCTCTTCGATAAATGATGTTGAGAAAACTGGACAGCCACATGCAAAAGAATAAAAGTGGACCACTATCTTATACCATATACAAAAAGTAATTCAAAATGGATTAAAGACTTGAATGTAATACCTGAAACGATAAAACTCCTAGAAGAAAACATGGACATCACACTCCTTGACATAGGTCTTGGCAATGATTTTTGGATTTGACACCAAAAGCAAAGGCAACAAAAGCAAAAATAAATAAGTGGGACTATATCAAACTAAAAAGCTTCTGCACAGCAAAGGAAACCATCAACAAAATGAAAAGGCAACCTACTGAATGGGAGAAAATATTTGCAAACCACATCCAATACAGGGTTAATATCCAAAATTACTCGTATCCAAAAGAACTCATAAAACTTAATAGCAAAAAAAATAGTCTTATTGAAAAATGGGCAGAGGATCTGAATAGACATTTTTTAAAAGAAGACATACACATGACCAATAAGTACATGAAAAGATGCTCAACATCACTGATCATCGGGGAAATGCAAATCAAAGCCACAATGAGATATCACCTACCGTCTGTTAGAATGGCTATTCTCAAAAAGACAAGAAATAACAAGTGTTGGCAAGGTTGTGGAGAAAGAGAACCCTTGTGCACTGTTGATCAGAGTATAAATTGGTGCAGCCACTGTGGAAAACATTATTGAGGTTCCTCAAAAAATTAAAAATAGAACTACTATATAATCCAGCAATTCCTCTTCTGGGTATTTATCTGCAGAAAATGAAAACACTAACTAGAAAAGATATCTGCACCCCTGTGTTCATTGCAGCATTATTTGCCATAGCCAGGATAAGAAAACAACCTAAGTCCATCACTAGATGAATGGATAAAGAAAACGTGGTGTATATATTTGTATATGTATGTATATGTATATACATATATAATTCAGCTATAAAAAAGAATGAAGTCTTGCCGTTTGTGACAACATAGATGGACCTTGAGGCCATTTTCCTAAGTGAAATAAGTCAGAGAGAGAAAGAAAAATACCATATGATCTCACTTACGTATGCAATCGAAAACAACAACAAACTCCCCCCCAAACCCCAAAACCAAGTTCATAGCTACAGAGAACAGATTGGTGGTTGTCAGAGGTGGGGTGTAGGGGGTGGGTGAAATGGATGAAGGGAGTCAAAAGGTACAACTTCCACTTATAAAATAAATGTCATAGGGATGTAATGTACAGCATGGTGACTATGGTTAATAATACTGTATTGCATATTTGAAAGTTGCTAGGAGGGTAAATCTTAAAAGCTCTCATCACAAGAAAACAATTCTGTAACTATGTGTGGTGATAAATGTTAACTAGACTTATTGTGGTGATAATTTTGCAATATATACAAATATTGAATCATTATGTTGTAAACCTGAGACTAATATAAAGTTGTATGTCAATTATACATCAATGAAAAAATTTCCCTTTTTTTCTCATTACAAGTTTATACCAGCAGTAAGTAAATTTAGCATTTACAGGGTTAACATTACAGCTGCAGGGATGTCGCAGCTGGAATGCCAGAGAACTGAAGCAGTAGCAGAGCTAGGCTGAAGAAAATGAAGCTAGAGTCCCCCCCTCCTTACCCTCCACCCCTCAATTTTTCCTCTCGTTTATTTAAAGCTTTGCTCCAGCCCTAGGAGCTGATTTAACCTTTCCCCCTTCCACCTTCTGAAGGGGAGAGTAAGTACAAACTAATTTTTATTGCCTTTGGCCCATGCAAAGCCCACCTTTGGGAATTTTTGAGTCCTTTCTCCTCCCACTTGGTGGAGAGAACAACAACCAAAGACATCACCCTGGCTACATCTTTTTCTCTCACTTTTCTCAGCACCAGAACAGCAACCAGGGGATCCAGCAAGCCAATTCTCCTGGAGTTGAATGTATCATTTTCAAATTCCGTAGGTAACTTTTACCTCTCACAATAGGGAGCAGCTCAGCTGCTATTTCGTACCACAGATGATTCCACCCAAAAGTTAATCATAGCCACCCAAAGTTAATCATATCCCATCCCAGCCTTTCATAATTCTTTTTTCCAAATAATGCTTTCTACATATTTTAGTGAGCCAGAGGTCATTCTAGTGAATCGCACTTCTGACGCCAACTGTGTTGGGGGTCCCCAAGACCATCTCTAGGTACAATGATTTGCCAGGAAGACTCACAGGACTCAGCACGTAGTCATTATGATATTTTAACAAAAGGATACAAAACAAAATCAGTAAAGAGAAAAGGCATATGAGGCAAAGTTTGGAAGAAACCAGGTACAAGCATCCAAGAGTCCTCTTTCGGGGGAGTTACACAGGACATGCTTCATTACTCCAGCAGTGAATTGGAACAACACATGGGAAATGTTGTCTACCAGGGAAACTCATTTGAGACTCGGGATTTTTACTGGTGCCTGGTTATATAGACACCCTATGCCTATCATGTACCAAAAATCCATACTCCCAGAAGGAAAGCAGGTGCTCAGCATAAACCACATTGTTTGTACAGTTTGGGCACAGTGAGCCATTCTTATCAGTTCTGGGAATTATGGGAACCCTGGCAAGTTCCCAGATGCCAGCCAAGGGCCAACCTTGTAAGCAGGCCTTTCCAAGGGTAGAAGTCTCAGCCCTGCTGTGTTACTCGTTTCTGTATACCTTGTAAGATTCAGTATATAGTAAGTTTAGAAATGCTTGAGGTCTCACCCTCTGGCGAGCTGAAGAGGACAGGGCTCTAGCTCAAGCCTTTGTCTCAGTTTGTCCTATCTGTGTAACTCTGTTGAGATCATTCCAAATTTTGTATCAGCCCAATAGTTTTCCTCACTTCTGTTGCAAGAGAGGCCAACCATGGAGCTGCTCATCCATGTAATTTCCTTAAGTCCCTTTCAGGCTTTAGTGTTGGCCTGTTAACTTTCAGTCATCCTTACGCCAATCTTTCTAGGCTTTGCTGAGCCTGGCCTCTTTGTCCTTCCTTTAAGTAAATAGAGTCCTGTAGCCACCTACTTACAACCTTATTGCTCCAGATTTTTCTTTTATAGCAAATCTCCTCCTCCAGGATTTCTAAGAAATCTTCCCATTTCTGGGCTTCAGTGGTCTATGGACTATGTGGCCATGCCACCTACTTGGAGGTTATGATGTCCCATATCTCTGAGCTACCTGGGCTCTAGCCATTCTAGTTTGGCCAAGTAATTTTCCCTCTCTGGGGATTTTTAACTATATACAATATGGTCACTGAGATATTGGCCATTCCAACTCAACAGTTTTTTTTGGTGTAAGGCTTCCAGTGGGTTTATTTCCCACCTCAGTGGTGGCCCAATAAAACTGTTTCTGTTTTCAAAAGATATAATATCCAGATGAGTCACATACAACTAGCGACACATAACAATATTGAGAAAAACTTATAGGCAGAGTAGTAGCAGAACACATGCAATATTCCAAACTCTCCTCTTGTATGAGGAATGTTTGGGCTAGAAACAGCTCGATGGATGATGGAAAGTGCTCTAGGGGAAGGATCCTATCACATACTAGTTTATATATTTATAGAGAAGTTGGGAGGGGTGCAGGGAAAAATAGATTATTCTGGAACTATGAAGCTCCCTGGTCAGGGAAAAATAGATGTGTTGTAAAAAGAGCATCTGGAGGGTGTTTGCATTCCAATATTGTAGGTATCAGTGAAAGATTTTGAGAGTCTCTGCCAAGCTACCAAGTAGGGAAAGGGAGACGTCCACTGAGACCATTTAGGAGAAAATATGTTTATCATCCTCATTAACCAATAATCTGACTTTTCTACTGTTAGAATAGTTTTCCTTTTGTCCCATATAATTTCCTTATAATGTAAGTCCTATTTCTAATTATTTCAGTAATAACAATAGCTCTTATTTGTAGCTAGTCAACGTTTTCAGTGTAAGAGTTATTTACACATTTACAAACTATTTCTAAGTAGTCCACAAGCCTTATTTTCTCTCAGTGAAATAATTCCAAGTATTAACATGTCATTTTTCCAGGCTTTTAATCATCTTGTGTTTTTACTGAAAATTTTCAAATTTTTTGAGTTCCTTTTTAGTTGAGGAGCCTAAAACTGGTCAAGAATTTCTGGTGAAGAATTTGACCAGTGATAATTATAGTTTTCGAAACTATCAAAATATTTGATAGTTTTTACTTTTATTTTTACATTATCTGTATTGAAAATTTTCTATAAAGTTAATTTTAGAATAATTTCAGATTGTACTATATTGCACACTTTGAATTCTAGACCCTTTTGTTTTGCTTGTATATATAAATACATTCCACATCTTATATTATAGCAGATAAGAATATCAAATCCATTCTTCTCTATATTTTCATTGATATTAAAAGTTCAGTGTATACATCCATACTTGCAAGAGTTTTTTTCTTTTTTCCTAAGGGGAAAGTGGAGTGGGTTGGGAATTGTGTTGACAGTCTAGAAAATGGTTGGAGTTAATAAAGCTCCTGAAAAAGAAGGTCTTGGAACAGAAAAAAAAGAGGACAGATTACGCAGTAATCCAGTAGCAGTCTTCCATTTTGCCTGAGTGACAATGTATTAAGAGGGATTATGAGGTTTCTGTGATGATGTGTATAACAGATTGTGCCCTTATACATCTATTTGCTTGGTGAGAAAAGGATGCGATGGTCAGATCTTCAGAATTAGCAAAAGCTTTTGCAAGCAGAAGATTTATTCTTTATACCATTTCAGTAATGTTGAAGACTGTCACGTGGAATGCTGTCAACATTCTTATATCAAAGCTGTTAAAATACGTGTTCATAATTATACTATACTGTATACTATGTTGTAGTGTTTTAACATGGAGTGGTGACTAGAAAGAATCTAAAGTGGACAACGAATGACAGAAATTTAGCAGACATGAATATAGTTGGGTTGTTGATAGTTTATCAAAGAATAGGGATGGGTAAAATCACTTGCTTTATTATTATTTTCTGTGTGAATATAGGCTGCCTTCTATAGCCTTTCTATCCTCTTTCTCTCTTCTCCCTCCTCTCCTCCCTCCTCCTCTCTCCTCCTCCTCCTCTCTTCCCTCCTCCTCTTTCTCTTCCTCTTCTTCTTCTTTTCTTTTGTCTTCCAGACAAACAGCAGGGCTTGAAAATATGCTATCTCCACTTCTTAGAGATGTTACTTTGGCTGATGTGAGCTTGAATACAGTACTGCTAGCATACTTTTCTAATATTTTTCATTCTTGTTGCCCCTCAGCAGAAGTATCATGGTGTATGGCAGTGGTCCTTTATGGTGGGAGACAATAGAAGTGGGATTTGCTTGAATGTGGAAGTATGGTTATGAATGAACTTTGTATTAGTATTTAAGACATTGTTCTTGAGATTGCCACACATTTTCTCTATTGTTGTATTTTAGGATCATTTGCTTGTGTAGAATCAAGTGGTTAATGATAGCCCCTAATAAACATTTAAAAATCTTTAAAATTATTTTACTTTCTACTTGTAACTATGTGATAATATTAGTGGCAAGAGTGATGATTTGTCTGTAGCTATAGGTGTGTCTGTAAAAAAGCACCAATATATATCATGCACTTAAACTATTTTTATGCTTCGATGGCCTAATGACAATGGTCTGCTAGGATATGTCCTCAAAAATGGTGTCCAGAAGAGTGTTAGACTATTTCATAACTAGTCATCTTAGATTCAAATACCTAATAAATCTATTAAATCATGTTTGAGAATGAGATGCCATTCTTAATTTAGGACAGATACCACCTATTCTCTTTAATATTGGAATCCATTTTATAATGCCAGTACAAAAGTTTGTTTTTCGTAAATTGTATGTCTTTTAAACCATCAACTATCTTATACTTTTGTTCTCAGAATTATCCTCCCTACACTCCCCCATTTTTTATAGTCCAAACTCTGGTGTTTGAAATTCATCCTAAAGTAACAAGTATAGGATTGGTGGCAATAGTTACATTTTAAAATTTTGCATCTGTGAGACCAAAATTCAAATTATTTTAGACACTTTGCAATAAACCTTAGGCAAATTATATTAACTGGAGTCATAGTTGTTTAAAATGAAGAACCCCATCAAACTCTGTTGCATTTGATAGGGCTAGGAAAGCTTTGTTAAATTCTATAGAAGATAGGTAGTTTGACCATTTAAATTATCTAAACTGGAATGCCATGATAACAAGCATAAACTGAGACTGTGCAGGCAAACCATGACATATGGTTACCCTAGATCTGGAACCCTGAAAGCCGATCCTTTGCCAACTGGTGGGGAATAAATACCTCTTACCCTGAAGAAAACTAACTCAGACCTTGGGAATTGACTCTGGTGGAAGACAGTGATTTTTCAAGTCAAAACTGCCATAGAGAGATTTTTATTCTTATTCTGAAATGAAATTGTGAAAAAATAACTTTGAGATAAATGTGACTAAAGGGCACTTCCAAACCATCTTGTGCTCTACTTTGGCTGACGAAATCTTTCTTGTTCTGTGGCCTGTTATGACCTTGAATACATCTTATTTTAAATATTTGAAATGTTACTTAATTCTGTGTATATTATCTTCAATTTGTTATCTAGCATCAGTTTCATATTTGTATCACCATTAACTAATGAATAATTATAATTGCTTATTTAATATTCTTATAGATTATGAAAATAATTCTTCATTTACAAATAAAAAATGTTCTTCACATAATCTAATACCAGATATTTTGTAATTCTAAAGCTCAGAGAAGAAAAGGGCTAGCCCTGCTATTTCAGATCTTTCACAGATCCTCAAGTCTCAAGATGGATCAGCTTTTTTAAAGAGTTCAAATGAAGTTTTTGCTGATGAAAACGTATCCCATATACTTCCATCAAAGACCCATGATAAATCATTTTCAAGAGTATTATCTAGCAGAGAAACTCAAGATTCACTGTCTGCCAGAACATCGAGCAAAGAAATTCAAGATTCACTGTCTGCTGGAACATTGAGCAAAGAAATTCAAGATTTACTGTCTGCCAGGACATCACTTCAAGGGAATGCAACAGTGACAGCATCATTAATTTCACCCCCTGTTGTTATTAAAAGAAAATCAATGGGTAGTGATATCTCAAAGGTAATATATAGAACAATAACATAAAGCTATTTACTTTAAATTGCTAGACTCTTTGAATATGTTGAGTAAATTTTAGTTAAAAATTCATCAATATTTTCCTATTTAAAGGGAATAAAAAGTTTGCCTTTTAATACAACCTGTTTTAAATTTAGGATATTTAAAGTAATATTTGGGAATCAAAGTAATATTTTAACGTAAAAAAATTTTAATCTGTATCAGCAAAGAAGTTGTGGCTTAGAGTTTTAATGATAAATTAAAAGATACACAACCCCTAACTGAGACAGGGGAATTTTCATTTCATGTTCATCTGCAAAACAGATTTTTATACAATAATGTAATGGTGAAAGTGTAGTCATTTTGAAATAATTTTATATACCTTAACCAAGATCTAGAAAATTATCAGAATTGCTTTTGTTAAAACAGTGTTTAATTAGGAAATTCTTAGGGCAAAAATGCTGGGAAAAAGAGAAATGGTAAAAAGGCTACCTATTTGACATATATCCACAATGTATTGAAGTTGTTAAAGTGGCTTTATAAAAATAATTTTGTAAGCCATTTGAGTTTGTCTAGAGATTGAATCAGACTAAAATATAAATTTAAACTAGAATCATAATTAATAATTATTAACGATTTATTTGGAATTATTTATGAGGGAGAAATACAATATTGATTGGGTTTCTTCCACACTAAGTGTTCCCAAGTGCCTCTCAAATCCATTAATTGTTCTCATTTTTTTATTTGATACATTCAGGAAATAATGAAAAGTAAAATGTTTATGCTATAACATTGTAGATATGAATAAAAAATTGCTCTCTCTCTAAAAGAAGGTAATTAGATTCCATGATATATAATTTGTAATTACTTATTATAACTTTTGTTATTAAGGCCAATGTTTTAGAAGAGAAATTACAAAGTAAGATCGAAAAACACACTTACCAAGAAGCAAGAGAATTTCAAGGTAAAAAGATTTTCTGTTTTGTAGGATAAAAGTGTAAATGATTGTGTGTTCTCGTGGTATAATTATAAATAAATGAAGAGAAAACATTATTAAATATAGAAATAACTCCTTCTATATTATCATCGGATAATATAGAAATAACTCCTTCTGTATTATCATCGGATAATATAGAAATAACTCCTTCTGTATTATCATCGGATAATATAGAAATAACTCCTTCTGTATTATCATCGGATAATATAGAAATAACTCCTTCTGTATTATCATCGGATAATATAGAAATAACTCCTTCTGTATTATCATCGGATAATATAGAAATATATTGACCAATATGTAAAAATTAATTTGGCAAGTTAACATTATATTACACAGAGAATCTATTTCAACTAAGATCTGTGTAAAAAGGGAAGTGATAACTTTGCCTTAAACCAAATAACAGTATTTGGCATTATGAATTCTTAGCATAATATTATACCAAAAATTCATCAGGGTATAGCAGGAAAAAAGATGATTTGTGGTATAAATAATATTTTAGCTAGATTCTTTAGGTATTTGATGTATATTTTAAAACAATGATGAATTTTTTCTCATTTCCAACATAGATAGCTTTTATAACCAACCCATATCTTATTGCATTGGCCTGAACTGTCAGAATAAAGTTAAATGGTTGCGATGTAGAGTGCAGGAGCCTCGCTCTTCCTGTTGTGCTTTGAAATGAGAGTGCCTCGAATGATGATTTGTTATCTGAGATAAATAGTCCTTATTATGGCCATGATGTTTTCTTTTGTTCAAACTTTATTATGAATTTTTAACCAGCAGTGCAGCTGAATTTAATCAATCGACTAAAATTTTTTTATTTTGGTAAAATATATATAACATAAAATTTTACATTTTAATAATCTTTAAGTCTACAATTCAGCGGCATTCATTACATTCACAATGTTGTACAACCATCACTACATCTATTTCCACAACTTTTCATCATCCCCAAAAGAAACTCATTAAACAAATAACTCCCATTCCCACCTTCATCCAGCCCCTGGTAACCTCTAATTTACTTTCTGTATCTATGAACTTGCCTTTTGTATTTCATATATGTGGAACCATACAATATTTGTCCTTTTATGTCTGGTCTATTTCACTTAGCATAATGTTTTCAGGGTTCATCCACGTTGTAGTACGTGTCAGAATTGCATTCCTTTTTATGGCTGAATAATATTTCATTGCATGTATATACCACATTTTGTTTATCCATTCATCTGCTGATGGACATTTGGGTTATTTCCACCTTTTGGCTATTGCAAATAATGGTACAATGAAATAGTGTTCATATCTGTTTAAATATCTGTTTTCAGTTGTTTTGGGTAGGAGTTGCTGGATCATATAATAATTCTAAGTTTAGCTTTTTCAGGAACTGCTCAACTGTTTTCCACAGTGGCTGCACCATTTTACATTCTCATCAGCAATGTACAAGGGTACACATCCTTGCCAACACTTGTTTTCATTTTTTAAAAAATTATGGTCGTTCTAGTAGGTATGAAGTGTATCCCATTGTGATTTAGATTTGCATTTCTCTAATTACTAAAGATGTTAAGCATATTTTTGTGCACTTATTGGTCATTTGTATATCTTCTTTTAAAAAAAAGTCTATTCAACTCTGCCAATTTTTTAATTGGGATGTTTGTCTTTTTATTGCTGAGGCTGTAAATATGTTGTAGAGGCTATCCTGGATATTCTCAATGTTAAACCTTTATCAGATATATGGTTTACAAACATTATCTCTCATTCTGTAGGTTGTCTTTTCACTTTCTTGATAGTGTCCTTTGATGCATAAAAGTTTTTAATTTTATGAAGCCCAATTTATCTATTTCTTCTTTTATTGCTTGTGCTTTTGGTGTCATATCTGAGAATCCATTGCCAAATCCAAGGTAATAGAGATTTACTCTTATGTTTTTTTCTAAGAGCTTTACAGTTTTAGCTCTTATAATTAGGTCATTGATCCATTTTGAGTTAATTTTTGTATGTGGTGTGAGGTAGGAGTATAACTTCATTCTTTTGCCTGTGGAAATTGAGTTAGCCCAGCGCCATTTGTTGAACGGCCTCTTCCCGTGGAATTGTGTTGGCACCCTGGCCAAAAATCAGTTGTCCTTATGTATGGGCTTGTTTCTGTGCTCTGAATTGTATTCCGTTGGTATGTATCTCTATCCATATGTCAATACCACACTGTTATGATTTACTGTAGCTTTGTAGTAAGTTTTAAAACGGGGAAGTGTGAGTTCTCAAACTTGGGACCCCTTGCAATTACATATGAATTTTAGGATCAACTATTTCCATTTTTGCAAAAAGGCCTTTGATATTTTGATAGGGAATGCACTGAATCCATAGATTGCCTTGGGAAGTATTGTCATCTTAACAATAAGTCTTCCAGTCCCTGAACCTGGGATGCTTTTCCATTTATTTAGGTCTTAGTTTATTTTAGCAATGTTTGGTAGTTTTCAGTGTACAATTCTTATAACTCCTTGGTTAGTATTATTCCTAAGTATTTTATTCTTTTTGATACTATTGTAAGTGGAAATTTTTCTTAATTTCATTTTCAAATTACCCATTGCTGGTGTTTAGAAATACAACTAATTTTGTATGCTGATCTTGTATCCTGAAACTTTGCTGAATTTATTAACTTTAATATAAATGTGGGGAATCTTTGGGATTTTCTATAGTATATAGGATCACGTCTTCTGTGAATAGAGATAATTTTACTTCTTCCTTTCCAAATTAGATGCCTTGTATTTCTTTTTATTTTCTAATTGCTCTGGCTAGAGCTTCTAGTACAATGTTGAATAGCAGTGGTAAAAGCAGGCATTTTTGTCTTGTTTCTGAAATTTGGGGAAAGCTTTCACTCTTTCACCATCGAATAAGATGTTAGCTGTGGGTTTTCATACATGCCATTTATCATGTTGAAAAAAATTCCCTTCTATTCCTAGTGTTCTGAGAGAGTTTTTTTTTTTTTTTTTTTTAAATAATGAAAGGGTGTCAGATTTTTCAAATGCATTTTCTGCACTGGTTGAGATGGTCATGTGGTTTTTTTCTTTTAGCTCTATTAATGTGGCATATTACAATGATTTTCTTATGTTGAAGCACATTTGCATTCCTGGGAGGATAAATCCCATTTGCTCTTGGTATATAATACATTTAATATGTTGTTGGATTTTATTTTCTAGTATTTTGTTGAGGATTTTTGCATCTATATTCATAAGGGATATTAGTCTGTAATTTTCTTTTTTTGTAATATCTTTTTCTGGCTTTGACATCAGGGTAATGTTGGCCTCATTTAATGATTTAGGAAGTTTTTCCTACTGTTTTGTCTGTTGGAAGAGTTGAGAAGGATTGGTATTAATTCTTCTTTAAATGTTTGGTAGAATTTACCAGTGAAGCCGTCTGGTCCTGGACTTTCTCTTGTTAGGAGGTTTTTGATTACTGATTCAATCTCCTTACTAGTTATAGGTCTGTTCAGATTTCCTCTTTTTTCATGATGGTAGGTTGGTGTTTCTAGGAATTTGTCCATTTCATCTAGGTTATCCAATTTGTTAGTGTACAATTATGCATAGTATTCTCTTACAATCCTTTTTATTTTGCAAAATCAACAGTAATGTCCCCTCTTTTATTTCTTATTTTAGTTATTTGAATTTTCTCTTTTTTTCTTAGCTAATCTAGCTAAATGATCGTCAATTTTATCTTTTCAAAGAGCCTACTCTTGGTTTCATTGATTTTTTTCTACTGTTTTTCTAGTCTCTATTTCATTTATCTCTACTCTTTATTATTTCCTTCTTTCTGCTAGATTTGGGTTTAGTTTGTTCTTCTTTTTCTGGTTCCTTAAGGCGTAAAGTTAGGTCGTTGATTACACATCTTTGTTTTTAATGTGTTGACAGCTATAGATTTCCCTTTTAGCACTGTTTTTATGGCATCTCATAATTTCATTTTCATTTGTCAAGATATTTGCTAATTTCCCTTGTGATTTCTTGTTTGGCCTGTTGACTGTTTTAAGAGGGTGTTTAAATTCCAGATACTTGTGGATTTTTCAGTTTTCCTTCTGCTATTGATTTCTAGTTTCCTTCCATTAAGACTTGTTTTGTGGCCTAATATATAGTCTATCTGGGAGAATGTTCCATATGCACTAGAGGTCCTATTGATTTATAGTGTTTTTCAAGTCCTATATTTACTTACTGAACTTCTGTGTGGTTGTTCTATGAATTATTGAAAGAAGGTTTTTGAGGTCTCCAGCTAGTGTCTGTTTCTTCCTTCAGTCTATCAATGTTTGCTTCATATATTTTGGGATTCTGTCTTTTTGTGTGCATGTTTATAGTTGTTATATATTCTTGATGATTTTTTTGACTTAAAGTCCATCTTGTTTGATATTAGTAGACCCACCTGTATTAGGGTTCTCCAGAGAAAACAGAACAAATAGGATATATAGATAGACAGATATAGATATAGATATAAAGAGGAGATTCATTGTAAGAATTGGCTCATGCAGTTTTGGAGGTTGAGAATTCCCTTGATTTGCCATCTGCAAGCTAGAGAACTAGGAAGGCCAATGGTATGATTCAATCTGAGTCCAAAGAACTGGGGGGCTGATGGTGTAAGTTTCAGTCTATGTCTGAACTCCCTAGAACCAGGAGTGCCAATACCAAGAGCAGGAAAGGATGGATGTCTCAGTTCAAGCAGAGAGAGCAAATTCACCCTTCCTCCGTCTTTTTGTTCTATTCAGGGCCTCAGTGGATGCCCACCCACATTGGTGAGTGTGACATTCTTTACTCAGTCTACTGATTCAAATGCTAATCTCTTCTGGAGACACCCTCACAGATGCACCTAGAAATAATGTTTTACCAGTTATCTGGGCATCCCTTAGCCAAGTCAAGTTGACAAATAAAATTAACCATCACAGTACCCCAGGTCTCTTTCGGTTACTATTTACGTAGCATATCGTTTCTCATTCCTTCACTTTCAATCTAATTATGTCTTTGCAATTAAAATAAGTCTTTTTACACAGCATATAGGTGAATCGTATGGTTTTTTTTTAACCTATTTTGCCAATTTCTTTCTTTTGATTGGACAGTTTAATCCATTTACATTTAAAGTAATTACTATTAAGGGAGGATTTACTTGTCATGTTTGTATTTGGTTTCTGTATGTCTTAAGCCATTTTTCCCTCATTTCTTCCATTACTGCCTTTTGTTTGGGGACCCGAATCAGGCAAGACTGCACACTGAAGCTACTGGCCAGATGGAGCTACCAATTTTGCTCTGCAGGTGGGGAAAGCCACGGGCTGTGCTCTCTGTTCAAGTGCCACTGTAAGCAGGGCTGTTGGATGGGCTACACAGCTTCCCGTGTGGTCTGGTTAGGTTCCCTGGTTGGTCAGGCTGAAGGCTGTATTCAGCAATAAGCAGGGCTATGAATTAGTTTTCCTGCATGGGTACTGTGGGAGAGCCAGCTCCATGGCTGGACAGGCTCTGTTTGTGGTCTTGACTCATGCTGACACATGCCCTAAGTTCCTCCTGGCCGAATAAGACCACTGGCTTTGCTCTGCAAACTATCAGCTCTGCCTGCTGAACTCTTCACTTGAGTGTTTCTTGGCTTTGCAGCTTCCAGGTGTTCCTAATTAGGCTTTTTGGTTGGGAGGGGCTGGACGCTACACTCAGCAGTGAGCAGGGCTATGAATTAGCTCCCCAGCCTGGTCAGAGCAGGATAGCTGGCTCCAAGCCTAGCAAGGCTCTTTGTTTTTGTTCTTGACTCAAGCCAACCTGTGCCCGAAGTTCCTTAGCCAAATGGTGCCGCTGGCTTTGCTCTTTGGATTATCAGCTCTTCCTGCTGCACTCTCCACTCAAGCTTTGCTGGACTACCCAGCTTCCAGGTGTTCTGGAAAGGCTATTTGGTTGGGCAGGGCTAGGAGCTTCACTCAGCAGTGGGAGGGGTTATGACTCAGCTCCCCTGCCTGCAGAGGAGGGTTGGGATGGGGTGGGGAGGGCAGACCAGACTCCAGGGCAGACAAAGCTCTGTTTGAGGTCCCAAATCAGGCAGACCTGCACCTGCCAAGTTCCCTACTGTGCCACCGCCATGGCTTTGCAGATTAGCAAATTGCTGGTTGGGACTACAACTTGAGCACTGTAGATAGAAAATTGGTCTGCCAAGATTCAAGTGCTGGTTGTTGCAAGTCCTTCCCCCCACTTCTTCATCACAATCAGATTCCCAATGGTCAAGCTTTGCAGATTCCCCTGTAATTCCTGTGGGGTGAGACTAGAGTGAGGACTCCCAGTAAGCGACCCACTATGCTGGGGGAGCTGACTGTCCACTCTGAGCTCTCTTTTCCCACTGGAGGAACCATAGGCTCAGGGGAGACCTCTTGATATTGTGCTGTCCTGGCCTGGAGGAGGGATAATGCAGTCAGCGTGTGGCCTCTCCTTTTACTCTTCTAATGTGGTGTGTCTTGGTCTCTGTGGTACAGGGAATGCTTCAGTCTCACTCCGTGTTCTTGGATTCTTTCAGTGGTGTCTTGCCTGTGACTAGTTGTTAATTGTTCTTCTTGTGGAGGGGGGTAAACTCAGGAATGGCCTATGTTGCCATCTTGGTGCTGTCACTCTTGTTGTTTTCTTTTGCAGTGCAAAATCTTTTAAGTTTGATGTAGCCCCACTTGTTGATTTTTTCTTTTGTTGTTTGTGCTTTTGGTGTCATATCCAAAAAGCATTGCCAAGACCAATGTAGAGGAACTTCTTCCCTATGTTTTCTTATAGGAATTTTACAGTATCAGGTCTTATGTTGAAGTCTTTGATCCATTTTGAGTTAATTTTTGTGAGAGGTATAAGATGGAGTCCAGTTTCATTTTTCTGCATGTGGTTATCCAGTTTTCCCAACACCATTTGTTGAAGAGTTGATCCTTCCCCCATTGGATGTTCTTGGCTTCCTTATAAAATATTAGTTGACTGTATATGTGGGTGTTTAATTCTGGGTTCTCTATTCCATTGGTCTATATGTCTATTTTTATGCCAGTACCATACTGTTTTATTTATTATAGCTTTGCAGTATAGCTTGAAATCAGGAAGTGTGATGCCTCTGGTTTTGTTCTTCTTTCTCATGATTGCTTTGGCTATTTGGAGTCTTTTGCATACAAAAGTCTTTTAATATAAATTATGTGATTGTTTTTTCTATTTCTGTGAAAAATGCATCGGAATTTTGATAAAGATTCCGTTGAATCTGTGATGTGGGGCTGCTGAGACACGAGTCAAAAAAGAATTTTCAGACACAAGCTGCGCATTCATTCTTACACCGTTATTTTGTGGTCAGCATGGGGACAGGACCCATGGGCAGTAAAGAGCTGCAGTGCAAGTGTCTGTGTGAGGCCATTATATACGATTTTAAACATTTTTACTACGCTAAAGAAATGTCAAAGGAAAAAGTATTAGGTGATCTGGTCAAGCAGGTTGATGGGTTCTGGGTAGTCTCAAAGATTAGGGCATGGGGGCGGATGAATGAAATATGTCCTTGCATTCCAAGGTACCATATGCCTCAAGGAACACGTAGGCAGGAGATTAAAGTCATTGGTCAGGTAAATTCCTTCACTCCTAGCTAGAGGTGATTGAGTAATGCAAGACTGAGTGGAGTCTCATGGAAATTGTAAAACGAGTCATAAACAAGGTTTTGACCATGTCATCTATAGCTAGCTTTGGATAGTGTGGACATTTAACAATATTAAGTCTTCCAATCCGTGAACATAGGATGTCCTTCCATTTGTTTGTGTTGTCTTCAATTTGTTTCAACAAAGTCCTGTAGTTTTCATTGTATAGATCTCTCACTTTCTTGATTAAATTTATTCCTAGGTATTTTATTGTTTTTGAAACATAGTAAATGGAATAGTTTTCTTTATTTTTTTTTCAGATGTTTCATTATTAGTGTATAGAAATGCAACTGACTTCTGTGTATAGATTTTATATCCTTCAGCTTTACTTAATTCATTGATTATATCCCACAGTTTTCAGTTGAGTCTTTGGTATTTTCAATTTATAAGATTATATCATCTGCAAATAATGAAAATTTTAATTCCTCCTTCCCAATTTGGATGCCTTTTGTTTCTTTGTCTTGCCTGATTGCTCTAGCTAGGACTTCCAGTACTACGGTGAATAAGAGTGGTGAGAGTGGGACTCTTGTCTTGTGCCTGATCTTAAAGGAAAAGCTTATAATTTTTCTTCACTGAGTATAATGTTAGCTGTGGGTTTGTCATATATGCCCTTTATTATGTTGAGTTATGTTCCTTCTATACACAATCTGTTGAGGAGTTTCATCATGAAAGAATATTGTATTTTGCAAAATGCTTTTTCTGCATCTATCTCGAAGATCATATGATTTTTATTTTTAATTCTGTTAATGTGGTGTATAACAAATGTTGAATCATCCCTGCATCTGAGGGATAAATCCCACTTGATCATCGCATTTGATACTTTTAATGAGTTCTTGAATTCAGTTTGCTAATATTTCATTATCTATTTTTGCATCTATATTCATCAGGGAAATTGGTTTATAGTTTTCTTTTCTTGTGGTGTCCGTATCTGGCATTGCTTTCAGGGTAATACTGGACTCATACAATGAGTTTGGAAGTGTCCCTTCCTCTTCAATTTTTTGGAAGAGTTTGAGAAGGATTGGCATTAATTCTTCTTTAAATGTTTGGCAGAATTTGCCAGTTAAGCTATCTGGTCCTGGAGTTTTCTGTGTTGGGAGTTTTTGACTACTATTTTAATATCCTTACTCACTTTGGTTTCATCAGATTCTCGGTTTCTTCATGACTCAGTCTTAGGTTGTATGTTTCTAGGAATTTATCCATTTCTTCTAGGTTGTCCAATCTGTATGTGTATAATTGTTCATAGTATTCTCTTATGATCCTTTGTATTTGTGTGGTATCAGTTGTAATGTCTCCCTTGTCATTTCTGATTTCATTTATTTAAGTCCTCAAATGAGTGGCTAAACGGTAAAAAAAAAAAAAACAAAAAAAAACACAAGACTCAAGTATATGCTACCTACAAGAGACTCACTTCAGCTTTCAGGAGACAAATTGACTGAAATAGAAGCAATGTAAAAAGATATTCCGTGGAAATGGAAACCAAAAGAGAGGAGAGGTAGCTATATTCATATCAAACAAAATAGACTTTAAGTCAAAGACTGTAATAAGAGACAAAGAAGGTTATTATATAATAATAATGGTATCAATTCATCAAGATGATATAATATTTGTAAATATTTATGCACCTAACATGGAACAACCAAATATATAAAGCAAATATGAACAGATCAGAAGGGAGAAATACGCAGAGATATAATAATAGTAGGGGATTTCAATACCCGTCTTCAAAAAAGGATAGATCATCCAGATAGAAAAGCAGTAAGGAAATATTGGACTTAAAATATGCATTAGACCAGATGGACCTAACAGACATATATGGAACATTCTATCCAACAGTAGCAGAATACACAATCTTCTCAAGTGTATATGGAACATTCTCCAGGATAGATCATATGCCAGAGCACAAAATAATTCTTAATAGATTTAAGATTATTAATATATCAGGCATCTTTTCTGACCACAATGCTTTGAAATTATAAATTAATTACAAGAAGAAACTGGAAAATTCACAAATATGTGGAGATTAAACAACATGCTCCTGAAAAACCAAACTAATATCTCAAGACAAATGAAAATGGAAGCACACATACCAAAACTTAGGTATGTGGCAAAAGCAGTTGTAAGAGGGAAGTTTATAGTGATAAACACCTATATTCATAAAAAAGAAAGATATCAAATAAACAAGCCAACTTTCTACCTCAAGGAACAAGAAAAAGGAGAAACATACAACCTACCTAGACTGAATCATAAAGAAAAAAAATCTGAACAGGCTACTAATGAGTACGGAGATTGAAGCAGTAGTCAAAAATCTTCAAACTAAGAAAAACCCAGGAGCAGATGGCTTCACTGGTGAATTCCACCAAAAATTTAAAGAAAAATTAACCCAAATCCTTCTTAAACTCTTGCCAAAAATTGAAGTGCGAGGAATGCTTCTAAACTAGTTTTAGGAGACCAGCATTACTCTGATGTCAAAGACATACAAGGACACTACAAGAAAAGAAACATACAGACCAAAATTCTTGATGACTATAGATGTAAAATTTCTCGAGAAAATATTAACAAATTGCTCTGAATAGGACATTGAAAGGATCATTCTCCATGATCAAGTGGGATTTATCCCTGGGGTGCAAGGATGGATCAACGTATGCAAACCAACAGATGTGATACACTACATAAATAGAATGAAAGAAAGAAGTCATATAATCATCTCAATAGATGCATAAAAAGCTTTTGACAAAATAAAACATTCTTTCATGATAAAAACACTAAAAAAATTGGGTATTGAAGGAATGTTCCTCAGCATAATATAGGCCATATATGACAAGCCCACAGCTAACATCATACTCAATTGCAAAAAGTTAAAAGCCTTTCCTCTAAGATCAGGTATAAGACAAAAATGCGCACTCTTACTTGAATTTCTATTCAACATACTGCTGGAAGTCCTAGCCATAGCAATTAGTAAGAAAATGAAATTAAAGGCATCCATATTGGCAAGGAAGAAGTAAAGTTATCTCTGTTTACAGATGACATGATCTTATATATAGAAAACCCTAAAGACTCCACCAAAAATTGTTAGAACTAATAAATGAATTTGGTAGTGTTACAGGATGCAAAATCAACATATGAAAAACAGTTGCATTTCTATACAGTAACAATGAACTATTTGAAAGAGAAATTAAGAAAGCAATCCCATTTATAATAGTATCAAAAGGAATAAAATACTCAGGAATAAATTTAAACAAGGAGGGGAAACACCTATACACTAAAAACTATGAGACAGTGATGAAAGAGATTGAAGAAGACCCAGATAAATGGAAAGATATCCCATGTTCTTGGATTTGAAGAATTAATATTGTGAAAATGTTCATACTACCCAAAGTGACCTACAGATTCAATATAATCCCAACCAAAATTCCAATGGCATTTTTTGCAAAAAGTAGAAAAAACTATCCTAAAATTTGTATGGAACCACAAAACAAGAAATGTTAATACCTATTTTTGACAAGACCCCGAAAAGCCAAAGCAATCCTGAGAAAGAACAAGCAGAAGGCGTGACACTACCTAATTTCAAGCTTTATTACAAAGCTATAGTAATCAAAACAGTATGGTACTGGCATAATAATAGGCACATAGGCCAGTTGAATAGAATGGAGAGGGCAGACATAAACCCATGCATATATGGTTAATTTATTTTTGACAAGGGTGTCAAGAACTCACATTGGAAAAAGGGTAGTCTCTTTGATAAATGATGTTGGTGAAACTGGATATCCACATGCAAAAGAATGAAACCGGACCCTATCTTACACTACTCACAGAAAGTAACTTGAAATGGATCAAGACTCAAACATGAGGCCTGACCATACATCTCTTAGAAAATAACTTAGGAAAAGATCCTTGATATGGTCTTGGTAATGATTTCTTGGATAAGACTTCAAAAGCACAGGTAACAAAAACTAAAATTAACAGCTGGGACTGCATTAAGTTAAAGGGTTTCTGCACAGCAAAGGAAACAATCAAGAAATTGGATAAGGAACCTACACAATGGGAGAAAATATTCACAGACTATATATCTGATAAAGGGTTAATATCCAAAATATATAAACCCAGACAACTCAATAGCAAAAAAGCAAATAATTCAATTAAAGAATGGGCAAAGAACCTGAAATAGGCATTTTCCCAACGAGATATACGAATGTCCAATATGTATATGAAAAGGTGCTCAGCATCACTAATCATCAGGGAAATGCAAATGCAAACCACAATGAGATATTACCTCACAACTGCTAAAATGGGTATGATCAAAAAGAAAAGAGATGACAAGTGTTGGCAAGGATGTGGAGAAAAGGGAACCTTTATAAACTGTTGATGGGAATATTGAGTGGTACAGCTGTTATAGAAAACAGTATGGTAGCTCCTCAAAAATTAAAAGTTGAACTACAATATGATCCAGCAGTCCTACTCCTGGGTAAACATCTGAAGGAACTGAAATCAGTATCTCACACCCATGATACTGCACACTCATGTTCATTGCAGCATTATTCACAATAGCCAAGATATGGAAATAATATATATGTATTATTATATAGATTACATTATATATTATATTATATATATATATATACAATGAAATATCATTCAGCCATAAAAAAGAAGGAAATCCTGTCATTTCCGACTACATGGATGAATGTGGAGAGCATTATGCTAAGGAAATAACCCCAAAAGAGAAACACAAATACTGTATGGTATCACTTACATATGGAATCTAAAAGAGCAAGACAAAACAAAAACAAAAACAAAAAACCCCAACCTCATAGAAGGAGAGAATAGAATGGTTTCTATGGGCTTGAGGAAGGGGAAAATGGGTTGGTGTAGGTCAAAGGGCACAAATTTTCAGTTCTGAGGATCTAATGTGCAGAAAGGTGACTCTAGTCAATGATATGGTATTGCATATTGAAAGTTCTTGACAGTAGATCCTAAGCATTCTCACACACAAAAAAAAGAAAAGAGTTAAAGTAATGGACGTGTTAATTATCTTGATCTTGGTAATCATTCTACGATATATATGTATATCAAATGATCCTGTTGTACACTTTGAATATATACAATTAAATTTGTCAAAAAAATGGTTGGGGAAAAAAAGAGGTCTCAGATGGCATATACTAGAGAGAAAATTTTCTCACTGTGCATATAGCCAAAGAAGTCTACAGTCATTGTCACTACTTTCAGCAGTGCAACTTAAATAAGACATTGCATCACTTTCAAAATCGTAAACATAGTCTGCAGAGTTATGTTGTCCTAATATTTAAAATAATAAGTCACAGAAAAATCTGAGCTGTATTGAAGCATTGATATTGGAAGTTTTTGTGAGTTACTGAATCTAATCACTTCTCTAACCTATTATGGACTATTCCTATGATCAGGGGGCCATACATTCCAGTTTTCCTGAGATGGAGCTGGTTTATTACTGTTGTCTCAGTGTAATTATTAATAGCATTCTTTTTACTCTAAAGATTATCAACATTTAGCTGATTAATTATATGGTCACTTTACTTTGAGGAACTTTATTTCTGATTTTCTCCTTTACAATCATAGTATCTATGTGGTGTAGATCCTTGCATCAATGTAATAAAATACTTTTTCATACCTCACTGCTTCCATTCCCATCCGCTGAAAATAGCTACTTCATCCTCATACTACAGGGAAAGCTTCTGTCTTCAAAGATTTTTTTAGGATTCCCAAATCATGTCCCAGATTTTGAGGACAGTTTCCAAAGCCTTACACGTTCTCATTATTTGTCTGCCACCCACCACTGTTGGACTGATCGATCTTATAAATCTAAGGTTTTATGAATTCACTCAATTCATGTGTACTTTCTCTCTCACCTTTCCCTACTGAATTCAGGTTGCTAAGATACTGCTTTCTGTCTCCAACTCAGGCCCTATTCTGAGATTCTGTTTAACTCTTGAGTTGGACATTCTTTTGATCTCAGTTTCATTTACAGCCTTATGTAAAAGGGAGTGGCCTAACTAGCCTTGGCCTGTAGACTCCTCTTTACCCTCTCTGGCTTCTTAAGCTATCTTCTCTGGCTTTCTTGCTCAGAGTGGTAAATTCAAACAAAGGGTAAATGGGATTTAATGAAGACATGATATAAAAAGATTTTTGTTTTAATAAAACTTAATACAATCCAACTTAACCAGATCCAAACTTCACCTTGCTTGGGCAGCAAATTAGACAATGGCCCAAAGAGGCAAAATTGTAGTCAGAGACAAGATACAAAATAATTTACAGTAATGGTGAAAATGCACTATGGGGATGGGAATGGTTCAAATTTGAAATATTTTTAGGATATAGAACTGACAAGTCTCGGTGATCTGTTAAATTAGTGTTTCTCAACCTCTGCACTATTGACATGTTGAGCCAGGTAATTCATTGTTTTGGGAGGCTGTCCTGTGCATTGTAGGATGTTTGGCAGCATGCCTGTCCACCACCCACTGGATGCCAGTAGCACCCCTCAGTTGTGAGAACCAAAAATGTCACCAGGCATTGCCAGATGTGCCCTAAGGAGAAATCACCCCAAGTTGAGAATCACTGTGTTAGATAAGTAGCATTTGATCTCTTACAAACAGTTATAGGGTTAATAATAATAATTTTACCTATAATAATAAAGTAAAAATTAAATAACCATAATTAGTATTAATAAAAATTTAAAAATAAATAATAATAAAGTGTTATTTGTCAAAGGATTGCAAGTAGTTTAACATTTGAAAATTAGTGTAATTCAGTAGAAGTTGGCATGTTTTCAAATGTTAACGGTTTGCATTCCTTCTTCTGGATTTCTGTGTCATATATCTTATTATTCTTCCGTTTTATTTTTCTTATCAAGTTTTAGCATCCTCTCTATATTAGAGATATTAACCTTATTAACTTTTTGCCTGCCATATGGGTTGCAAATATCTTTTCTAGACTTGCGTGATATTTTGAGACATAATTTAAGATATTATATTATTATGTATACTTAGATTTCTTTTATAACTTCAGGAATTCTATTCTTATTTAAGAGAGTCTTGTCTTTCTAAATGTTATACAAAAGTTCTCCTGTGTATTCTTCTAAAAATTTACCTTATTTTATATTTAGAGATTGCATCTGGATTCTATTTTTGTATTTTGTATTTTATTTGTATTGTAAAATAGAGTGTATAACGTGATTATATGAGCTTCATTTAATAAAACATATTTTCTATAATGAATATAAATGCCACCGTTGTCATATATTTTAATTTTTACTTGTTTCTGTTTAAGAATTGTATTCTGTTCTATCGATATTGTTGTCTATCATTGTACCAATACTTTGCTTTCAACACTATTGTAAGTTTTAATGTCTCGATTTTCCCTCTTCTACAACCTCCTCCTCAGTTGGCCTCATCTCAATAAACACTGACTCTCATCTATCAGTGGCTCAGGCCGAAGATGTTAAGAGGTTTCTTTGACCCCTTACTTTCTCTCACAGCCCTCATTCAATACATTAGAACACACTTTTGTTGCTTCTTTCAAATTATATCCAAAATTCTACCACTTTGCACCGTCTCCACTGCTTTCACAATTACCACCTTAGTTTATTCCATTGTCTTTTGCCCCTGGACTATTACATTAGCTGCCTCATTAGTCTCCTCATTTCTAATCTTGTTTACTTGTAGAATCCTCTCCACATATTTGCCAGAGTGATCCCTTCAACATATAAATCAGCTCATGTCACTCCTCTGGCCAAAATCTTTCACTGGTTTCTTATATCACTCAGAATAAAATCAAAATTTTTTACTTAGAAGTCCTGTGTGAGTTTGTGTGCATTACCTGCCTGTTCTCACTGTAATAATCTTAACCCTGCTGCTCTTCTCCCCGCCATTACTGGTGAAGTCCCTTATGACTGCTTAACACTGACAGATCACCTCCTGACTCCTTGTGGTGATCTGCAGGAAACTCCTTTGGGTAATGCCTACTTCTCACTGATGGTTCTCATTTAAAAGGTGACAATGACAAATACTGTGCTGGGTGTGCTATTGGAACTCCCTTTGATATCAGTAAGGCAGCACATTTACCCATGGCTACTTCAGCCCAACGGGCTGAATGATATGCCCTTACACAGGCTTGTGCTTTTGCCAAGGGCAAGACTGCCACTCTTTCAGAGTGGCTCATGATTCTGGAGTGTTGTGGAAGCAACATGGCTTCCTTACTTCCAGTGGAAATAAAATTAAAAATGGGCCCTTTGTTGAGGAATTATGGGATGCTATACCTTTATCTTCTTCATTAGCTATTATTAAGATCCTGGGGCATTCTAAACCTGACTCTCTGAAAGCTAAGGAAAATCACCTTTCTGAGACTTTTGGAAGGAGTGCTGCCTTTAACCAACAGCAGCCAAACCTCTGTCATGGTCCAAAGGGATATTTCCCTAAATGATAGCTTGGAAAAACTGACTAGTGAAGCCCAACAATTGGCCTCAGGAAAGGGAAAACAGGAGTGCAAATTAAACAGTCATTGGTTTAATAAAAAGGAAAGGCTCTTGTTTGGACCAAATAACAATCCAGTCTTACTGGAGACTCTAAAAGTCCCACTCCTAACCACTGTACGTGCATTTAGCCGTTGGGCTGCTGACAGAAGGATAGCGTTTATGACTCAGTATTGGTGGGGAAATGGTAAAGCTGCAGAAGTGCCTACCTTTCTTGTCCCACTTGTCCAAAATACAATCCTGGGAAGCCTGTTGGTACTGCTCCTAGACATTTTAAGCTGCCAATGGACCATTCAATATTTGGCAAATGGATTTCGTACAACTTCTCCCATCTCATGGTCATTAATATGTTTTAGTCATGATCTCTGTGTTTTCTCACTGGCTGAATCCTTCCCTTGCTGACAGGCTACTGCCTCTTCTGTAGCTAAAGTCCTTTTGGAAAAGGTTATCCCTACTGGGGAACTCCTCTCAAACTTCATAGTGCTTGAGGAACCCATTTTACTGGTCAGGCGCTTTGACAAATCTGCACATTTTGGCTGGTTTTACAACACTTTTACTGCACTTATTACCCTCAATCCTCTGGTTTAGTCGAACACACTAATGGCATTATTGAGGCTCAACTGGCAAAATTTGTAGAAACCCTCAAATACCTTGGCAAAAAGCATTGCCATTGGTCCTAAATCTCAGATCCATCCCTTTTGGAACTCATAAACTCTCACCTTTTGAGATAGTCACTGGACAATGCACTTGGCTCCTGCCTCTTTTGAACTACAGCTGATAAAAGGAAATATACTCCAGTATTTCAAAGACCTATTTTCTTCTATTAAAAATAGCCATGTTTTGATAGAGCAGTCTTTTCACAGTGTGCTCCAGGGAGACAAAGACCTTAAGCATCACACCTTGCAACCTGGAGATTTCATCACACCTTGCAACCCAGAGATTTCATCACACCTTGCAACCCAGAGATTTCATCTATTGGAAAAGAAACCTGCAAGACTCTCTTCAACTTTGCTGGAAAGACCCCTATCAGGTACTGCTAACTAACCCTTGTGCTGCAAAACTCTAGGGAATAGATTCTTGGATTTATGTGACTCACTAAAAGAAAGTACCAAACCCTGACTGGACCTGCATGTGATCTAGTGACCTAAAAGTAAAGATTTCCCAGAATTGAAGCAGATGACATCTCATGAGACAGCTTTCCCAAGATGTCTGAGCCAGGTCTGTTGGAAGTTTATCTGCTAAACTTTTGATGATGACATAATGCTTCAGATGATCTCTAATGCCTGTGATCTTGATAACATATGAACTTGAAAAAAGAAAAGTGCCTGAGAGTTCTCCACTCTATCCCTCCTTGTTACTTGAATGTGACCTGAATAAGTTCTAGTCTGTGCACTTTCCCTCTGATGTGGGGTGTAACACCCAGGAAAGGTCCTTCCTGGCATCAAGGACAAAAAGCCAATGAAACTGGAACAACCTGACTATTGATCAGAGATGCTGTCAGAGAAAGATCTCAATCAAAAGAGGAAAATGTGAAAATTAATAAAGAGAAACCTCATATAAAATGGAGTTGGGAGGAGAAGGGGGAGTTCTTACTCCCTACAATGATTGCAGAGTCTCCAATGAGAGACTGTCACAACTCAGCCAATGAAAAGCCACTACACTTGGAACTCCCAGTCTCTTCCAATGGACTCTTTATTTGCAATAGCCCTCCCAACTTGCTCTTTCCCTCTATAAAAGAGTTTCTCCTCCACTTGTTGCTTGGGACTTGTACATGGCTCACCGTGGTTGCAGACCCTGAATTGCAATTGTTTGCTCATCCCAAATAAACCCATTTTTGATGGAGTAATAACTGGCCGTCTACTTGTTTAAGGTCAGCAATAGTTACTTCTAAAGACGACAAGTGAGGTTTTCTTTTTGAGTATCATTGTGCATTCATGGATTTTTATATGTTCAATGTGCTTCAATAAATTACTTTTTCTTATGTAAAAATTGTCCCAAAATTGGCCTGGGAGAGCCTCTTTAATCTGATTCTTGTTTCTTTTGATAAAACCTAATTTTTCCTTGAACACTTCCTTGCTTTCTGGAAGACCACAGAGTGTCCCGGAATCACCATTAGCTTTTCCTGCCACACATGTAGAATCAGCCATTACTTCAAGCAGTTCAAGTAAATGGTACTGTAGACCAAAATTTGGGTATTAGAGATTCTTAATTGCTTTGAGGCCCAGCAGACAGAAATAGCAAATACATTTTTAAAAGTCATGAGTTTGCATTGATATTTTCAATTCAAATTTAATATTACAGAATTTTAACATTATTGATTATATATTTGTATCTCTTTACTTTTACACTAAAAATCTGGGTACCTATTACCATGGACATATTTCTGGTATTATACCATAATTTTCATTGAACAGTTTCTGAAATAGCTAAAATAATATTACTAATAACAATAAAACTACTGAATGAATTAAAAATCTTCTGCATTTAATTTTTATCATCCTACTAAGAATGTCCAGAGTACTACACTCTAATGTCACTTGAAATGATGTGTTTCTCTGTGCTGTTAGATTTAGTATTTAGGGTTACTTATTCCAATTTGTTTTCAATTTTAGGGTTTGATTTTTTTCTTTTTGATATATTTTGTTAGTTTAAAATTAAAAACTAGAAAAGAGAGTTATTCTGATAGAAGTTCTACTATTCCTGTCTCCTCAATCTTATACCTCTCTGGCATTTAAAAATAACCTGTTTTAATCATATTCTAACGTTTTCTTTTTTCCCCCTATAAATACAAGCAAATACATTTATTCTTTCTATGTATGTATGTATGTATTATCTATCTCATCTACTTTTCTATCTATACATACACACACGTTTGAATATATATAATAATTTCCTTCTCTTTTAAAATAACCCACGTACATATATCTCCTGGTACCTTATCTATAATTGTTCTATCTATTCATCTGTCTATCTATCATCTATGTACTTTGCTTTATATAAGGACCTATTATTTTTAAGGATGCATGGTATTCTTCTGTATGGATGTTGTAGTTTATTCAATCACTTTCTTGTTTGATGGACATTTGAATTGTTTCTAATCTCTTGCCATAAGAAATAATGCTATGGTAGATAGCTTTCTGCATTTGTTATTTTGTTCTTGTTCAGAGGTGTCTTTAGGATCTATCTTATAGAAGAAAGATTACTAAATCAAAAGGTGAATTCGTATGTAATTTTCTTAGATGTTGTCAAATTCCCCTCTATAGCAGGGAATTTTGTCTTTCTACCAACAATGTGTAAAAGAATCTATCTATTTACAACCTTGTTAGAAGATTGTGTTGCCGCGTTTTTGTATCTTTTCTATTCTGATAAGTGAGAAATGGCAATCTCAGCGTAGTTTTATTTTTCATCTCCCCTGTTATTAGTGAAGTTAAGCATCTTTTCATATATATAACCACTTTTATTTATTTTTCTGAGAACTACTTATTTGTGGTTTTTGAGTATTTTTCTATCATAGTTAAAAAATTTTTTTAAGTGTTAAGAACTCTTTCCATTTCTTTATGTCTTCTTTAAGTTCTTTCATCAGTGGTTTGTAGTTTTAATTGTACAAGTCTTTCACCTTCTCAGTTAAGCTAACTCCTAAGTGTTTTATTCTTTTTGATGCTACTGTAAATGGAATTGCTTTTCTAATTATCTTTTCAGATAATTCATTATTAGTGTATGGAAACACAACTGATTTTTGTATGTTGATTTTGCATCCTGCAGCTTTACTGAATGTATTTATTAGTTCTAATAGTTCTAAAAAATTATTTTATTGGGGTCATATTGGTTTATAACATTGTGTAAATTTCAGGTGTGCATTATTATATTTCAGCTTCTATATAGACTGCATTGTGTTCACCACCAATAGTCTAGTTTTTATCTGTCACTATACATATGTGCCCCTTTACCCCTTTCACCCTCCCTCCTCCCCCTTCCCCTCTGGTAACCACCAATCTGTTCTCCTTATCTATGTGTTTATCTTCCACATATAAGTGAAATTAAATGGTATTTGTCTTTGTCTAACTTATTTTGCCTAGCATAATACCCTCAAGGTCCATCCATGTTGTTACAAATGGCATGATTTTGTCTTTTTCATGGCTGAGTAGTATTCCATTGTGTGTGTGTGTGTGTGTGTATATATATATATGTGTATATATATACATACACATATATATATATATATATATATATATATATATATATACCACATCTTCTTTATCCATTCATCCACTGATGGGCACTTGGGTTACTTCCAAGTCTTGGCTATTGTGAATAATGCTGTGATGAATGTAGGGGTACATATATGTTTTTAAATTAGTGATTTCATGTTCTTTGGATAAATACCCAGTAGTTGAATACCTGGACCATGTGGTATTTCTATTTTTAATTTCTTGAGAAATCTCCATACTGTTTTCCACAGTGGCTGCACCAGTTTCATCCTCTCCAACACTTGTTATTTCTTGTCTAACAGATTTTTGTGTGTGGAGTCTTTATGGCTTCTATATATAAGATGATCAATTTTACTTCTTCCTTTCTGATTTGGATGACATTTATTTTTTTTTCTTGCCTAGCAGTTGTTCTGCTAGGGCTTCCAGTACTGTGTTGTAAAGAAGTGTTGATAGAGGGGCATCATTGCCTTGTTCCAGATCTTAGAGAAAATGCTTTCAATTTTTCACTGTTGAGTATGATATTACCTGTGGGCTTTTCATATATGGCCTTCATTATATTGAAGTAGTTTCCTTCTATTCCTGGTTGTTGAGAATTTTGTTAATCATGGAAGGATGTTAAATTTTGTCATCTTGTATCTTGGTTTTCATTTGTCTCCAGGTATTTGTTGATTTCTCCTTTGAGTTCTTCATTAACCCAATCATTGTTCAGTAGCGTTTTGTTTAATCTCCACATATTTGTGGCTTTTCCAATTTTCTTCCTGTAGTTTATTTCTAGTTTCATATTGTCATGATCAGAAAATATGAAAAGAAAATATGCTTGGTATTATTTCAAACTTCTTAAGTTTATTGAGACTTGTTTTGTGCCCTAATATGTGATCTATCCTGAGGAATATTCCATGTGCATTCAAAAAGAATGTGTATTCTGAGGTTTTTGGATGGAATCTTCTTTATATATCTACTAAGTCCATTTAAGGCCAATGTTTCCTCATTGATCTTCTGTTTGGAGTATCTATCCATTGGTGTAAGTGGAGTGTTAAAGTCCCCTACTGTTATTGTGTTAGTGTCTATTTCTCATGTGTCTATGAATAATTGCTTTATATATTTAGGTGGTCCTGTGTTGGGTGCATACATATTTACAAGTGTTATATCCTCTTGTTGGATTGTTCCCTTGATCATTATGTAATGCCCTTCTTTGTCTCTTGTTACAGTTTTTGTTTTAAAGTCCATTTTGTCTGATATGAGTATTGCTACCCCAGCTTTCTTTTCATTGCCATTTGCGTGGAGTATCTTTTTCCACCCTTTCACTTTCAGTTTGTGAGTGTCTTTAGGTCTGAAGTGTGTCTCTTGTA
The DNA here is from genome assembly GCF_020826845.1 of Diceros bicornis minor. Classification (NCBI taxonomy): domain Eukaryota; kingdom Metazoa; phylum Chordata; class Mammalia; order Perissodactyla; family Rhinocerotidae; genus Diceros; species Diceros bicornis. The sequence continues at coordinate 30,799,648 of NC_080775.1, forward strand.
TGCAGCATATATATGGGTCTTGTTTTTTAATCCAGTCAGCCACCCTCTGCTTTTTGATTGGAGCATTTAGTCCATTGACATTTAAAGTAGCTATTGATAAGTATGTACTTATTGCCATTTTGTTACTTTTTTCCTGGATGTTTTAGCAGTTCTCTTCTTTTCTTCTTCTCTTGCTCTCTTCCCTTGTGGTTTGATGGCTTTCTTTAGTATTATGTTTGGGTTCCTTTCTCTTAGTTTTTTGTGTATTTATTATAGGTTTCTGGTTTGTGATTACCATGAGGCTCATATATAATAACCTACGTATATAGAAATGTATATTGTTGATGGTCTCTTTTTTTGACCTCTTTCTAAAAGCTCTATTCTTTTACTGCCCTCCTCCCACATTTTATGTTTTTGATATCATATCTAACTTCTTTTGTGTGCATTTGTATCCATTACCCTCTTATCATGGAAGTAGATAATTTTTCCTATTTGTGGTCTTCTCTTTCCCCCTGAAATAAGTCCCTTTAGCATTTCTTTTAGGATTGGTTTCTTGGTGATAAACTCCTTTAGTTTTTGCTTGTCTGGGAAACTCTTTCTCTCTCCTTCCATTCTGAATGATAACCTTGCCAGGTAGTGTATTCTTGGCTGTCAGTTTTTTCCTTTCAGCACTTTAAATATATCATACCACTCCCTTCTAGCCTGTAAAGTTTCTGCTGAGAAGCCTGGTGATAGCCTTATGGGGTTTCCTTTGTATGTAACTTGTTGCCTTTCTCTTGCAGCTTTGGGGATTCTTTCTTTATCTTTAATTCTTGACATTTTAATTATGTGTCTTGGTGTAGGCCTCTTTGGGTTTATCTTATTTGATGATCTCTGTGCTTCCTGTACCTGGATGTCTGTTTCCTTCCTTAGGTTAGGAAAGGCAATCAATTCTCCTACCTCCAGGAACAACTGGCCTGCTTTATATTATATGGATTAGAATTTTATATAATTTTCTAGAATTTTATATAAAGGAAATCATGAAGTATGTTCTCTTTGAAGGTTTTGATTTGACTTCTTTTAGTGAGCATGTTTTGGGAATTCACCCATGTTTTTTAATGTACCAATAGTTCATTCCTTTATATTGCTGGGTAGTATTCTGTTTTATGGATATATCATGATTTGTTTGTCTCTTCATTTGTTGATGGGTTGTTTCCTGGGTTTATATTTTTCATTTTCATATCTATTTTTTGTTGGATTTCCTGACTAGCAATTGTAGATCCTATGCAATAAGGACATAACTTTCTTAGTTTCTCATTTTAAGAACTTCCTCTTGATTGTTACTGTGAAGGAGTTTGTTTAATATGTAGCATCTTTTTTACTTTGGCAGAGTATCCTTTGGTTCTTAAAATTTTTGTTTTATTTGGACCTCTATCTTCAACTGCTTCTTCGTTTTTCTTCATCATTTAAAACTGGTATAATTCTGCCTTGTAAGGTACGTACCAAATACAGCCACTTTTGGTTCCATGCACATTCTAAGCCTTTTCTTTTTCTTTCAACACCTGGAGTCACTATTCATTAATGCTCAGACATTCCAGTTTTTGAAACTTGTAATGGAGCCCTCTCTTTGTGTAAATATCTTAACTGATGTTTTATGTTCCAACTCTAGACATCAAGTATATATCAAATATATATAGCCATATATATCTTCTTGTAACCATACTCACCTCTATTAATTCTTAATATTAATTTGGTTGTTTTTGAATGCTTTTGATTAGCTTTTGAACTAAAACAAACAAACAAAAACAAAAAAGAATTTGTTGAATAAAATATAAATAACAGAATAAATTATTTCAAATGTTTATAATATTGGATAAGCTGGATGTGTTGCCAGCCTGTCATTTTATTTCAATTTTCCTCTGTCTAGAAATGTCATATTCTCCTTATAAAATTATTTTGTTATTCAAGTTAGTTATTTAACTTTTTATTTGAATCATCTTGAGACAACTTCACTTCAATAATCAAGTATATATATAAAAGCCTATAAAAATTGGAGTTCAACAGTAAGTCTTCTCATATGGTTTATCTATCTTATCTGTCTATCTATCTATCTATCTATCTATCTAGTACGTTAAAATAACTGTGGAAAGAAGAAAATGAGATTAATAAGCCCTCATTAGAATGAGGAATAAAGATAACACAGAGGAAAATTGTAAACTTCAATATGAATTCATGCTCTTTAGGAGAAGATAGTAACTTTGTCTGCTGTGCTATAAAGTAGCTAGTAATCCAGGTGCACTCTGCTTATTCTAAATACTTTTATATAAAACATTTTACATGTACACTTAATTTTACTAGATACTACTATAGTGTTAATTCTGTATTTTGTTGATAAATCCATCCAGTAAATTTTATTTCAGATATTATTTTAGCTGTAGAAATTTCATTTAATGTTTTTTCCAAAACTTTATTGAAGAATAATTGACAAATATAATTGTATATATTTAAAGTGTACAATGTGATGATTTGATATACATATACATTGTAGAATTATTGCTAGTATCAAGATAATTAACACATCCATCACTTCACATAGTTAAATCTTTTTTTGTGTGTGTGGTGAGAATGCTTATGATCTACTTTCATCAACTTTCAAGTATACTTTACTGTGTTATTAAATGTAGTCCCATGCTGTACATTAGATCTTCAGAACTTGTTCTTCGTAGAACTGTAAGTTTCTACCCTTTTACCTACATCTCCCCATTTCCTCTTTCCCCAGCTCCTGGCAACCACCCATTCTATTATCTGTTTCTTTGAAATCAGTTTTTTAAAAAAGATTCCATATATAAGTGAGATAATACAGTATTTGTCTTTCTCTCTCTGACTTATTTCACTTAGCATAATGTCCTCAAAGTCTATCCAACCCATGCAGATTTCAAGAATTTCTTTTTTTATCACTGAATAATATTCCATTTTGTGTGTGTGTGTGTGTGTGTGTGTGTGTGTGTGTGTGTGTGTGTATGCCACACTTTCTTTATCCATTCATCCATCAAAGGAATTTAGGTTGTTTCCATATCTTGGCTATTAACAGGTATGAGATGATATCTCTTTGTGGTTTTGATTTGCATTACCCTGATGATTAAGGGAATGCAGTTGAGCACCTTTTAATATACCCATTGGTCATTTGTATGTCTTTTTTGGAAAAATGTATATTAAGTCCTTCACCCATTTGTTAAAATGGATCATTTTTGCTATTGAGTTGTATAAGTTCTTTAAATCTTTTGGATATTAACCCCTTTTCAGACACGTGGTTTGCAAATATTTTCTCCATTCTTTAGGTTGCCTTTTCAATTTATTGGTTGTTTCCTTTGCTGTACAAAAGGTCTTTAGTTTGATGTAGTTTGGTGTGGCTTATCTTAGCTTTTGTTGCCTGTACTTTTGGTGTCTTCTCCAAGAAATCATTGATGAGACCAATGTCAAGAAGATTTTTCCCTGTGTTTTATTCTAGGAGTTTTAAGGTTTCAGGTCTTGCATTTAAATATTTAATCCATTTCCAGTTAATTTTTGTGAGTGGTGTAAGATACGAGTCCAGTTTTTTTTCTTTATTTTATTTTTTTGCATATGGATATCCATTTTCCTAGCACCACTTATTGAAGAGACTGTCCTTTCCCCATTGCAAGTTGTCGGTATCCTTGTCAAAAATTAGTTGACCATATATAACCATGGGTGAATATTTCTGGGCTCTCTATTTCACTGGCCTACCTGCCTGTTTTTATGCCAGTATCATACTCTTTTTATTACTATAGCTTTATAGTATAGTTCAAAATCAGGAAATGTGATGCCTATAACTTTGTTTTTCTTTCTCAAGATTGCTTTGGTTATTTGGTGTCTTTTGCGATTCCATACATATTTTAGGATAGTCTTTCTTTATTTCTATGAAAAATGCCATTAGAATTTTGTTCAGGATTGCATTGAATCTGTAGATTGCTTTGGGTGGTGTGAACATTTTCATAATATTAGGTATTCCAATCCAAAACATGGGATATCTTTTTATTTATTTGTATCTTCTTCAATCTCTTCATCAATATCTTACAGTTTTCAGTGTACAGGTTTTTCACCTCCTTGGTTAAATTTATTCCTAAGTATTTGATTGTTGTTGATGCTATTGTAAGTGGGATTGCTTTCTTAATTTCTCTTTTAGATAGTTCGTTCTTAGTATTTAGAAACACAACTGATTTTTGTAGGTTGATTTTGAATCATGCAAATTTACTGAATGTGTTTTTTAGTTCTAAGAGTTTTTTAGTGGAGTCTTCAGGATTTTCTATATGTAAGATCATGTCATCTGCAAACAGAGTTAGTTATCTTCTGATTTGAATAGCTTTTATTTGTTTTTCTTGCCTAATTGCTCTTGCTAGGGCTTCCAGTCCTATGTTGAATAGAAGTGGCAAGAGTGGGCATCCTTGTCTTCTTAATTTTAGAGGAAAGTGTTTTAACTTTTTACTGTTGAGTATGTTACCTGTGGGCTTGTCATATATGACCTTTATTATGTTGAGGTACGTTCTCTATACTTAATTAGTTGAGAATTTTTATCATGAAAGGATGTTGAATTTTCTCAAATACACTTTATGCATCTGTTGAGATGGTCATATAATTTTTATCCTTTACTTTGTTATGTTAATGTGGTGTATCACATTATTGATTTGCTTGTCTTGAGCCATCCTCACATCCCAGGGATAAATCCCACATGACCGTGACGTATGATCCTTTTAATAAGCTCTTGAATTCAGTTTGATAGTATTTTTGTTGAGGATTTTTGTGTCTGTATTCATCAGGGATATTGGCTTATGATTTTCTTTTCTTGTAGTGTCCTTGTCTGGCTTCAGTATAAGGGTAATGCTGGCTTTGTAAAATGAATTTACAAGAGTTCTTTCCTCTTCAATGTTTGGAAGAACTTGGAAGGATTGGTATTATTTCTTCTTTAAATGTTGCTAGAATTCACGAGTTAAGCCATCTAGTCCTGGGGTTTTATTTCTTGGGAGATTTTTGATTACTAATTCAATATTCTTTATTGTTATTCATCTGTTCAGATTTTCTATTACTTTATAATTCAATCTTTATCAATTGTATGTGTCTCGGAATTTATCCTTTTCTTCTAAGTTGTCTAATTTGTTGGAATAAAAATGTTAATATTAGTCTCTTATGATCCTTGTATTTCTGTGGTATCAGTTATAAGGTCCTCTTTTGTTTATAACTTTTAATTTAAGTCATCTTTCTTTTTTCTTAGTTGGTCTAGCTAAACGTTTGTCAATTTTGTTTATCTTTTCAGAAAACTAACTGTAACTTTTGTTAATCTTTTGTATTGTCCTATTTCATTTATTTCTGCTTTAATCTTTATTATTTCCTTCCTTCTGATAACTTTGGGTTGAGCTTGCTCTTATTTTTATAGTTCCTTGAGATATAAAGTGAGGTTGTTTTTTGAGATATTTCTTATTTCTTAATGTAGGCATTTAATTGCTATGAACTCCCCTCTTTTTATTTTTTTTTTGTGAGGAGATCAGCCCTGTGCTAACATCTGCCAATCCTCCTCTTTTTTTGCTGAGGAGGACTGGCCCTGGGCTAACACTCTTGCCCATCATCCTCCACTTTATATGTGACGCCGCCACAGCATGGCTTGCCAAGCAGTGCGTCGGTGCGCGCCTGGGATCCAAACCGGTGAACCCCCGGGCCACCGCAGCGGAGCACACGCACTCAACCGCTTGCGCCACCGGGCCGGCCCCTAAACTTCCCTCTTAAAACTTATTTTGTTCCATCTTATAAGGTTTTCTATGTTGTGTTTCCATTTTAATTTTTTTCATTATATTTTTGATATCCGTTTCCATTTTTTCTTAGATCCATTGGTTGTTCAGAAGTATGTTGTTTAATTTTTACCTATTGATGAACTTTTGAGCTTTCCTCTGGTTGTTGATTTTTAGTTTTATATCATAGTGGTCAGAAAAGATACATGATATGATTTTAATCTTCTTAAATTTGTTAAGAATTTTTGTCATGTAACATATTATCTATCCTGGACCAGACACTGTGTGTGCTTGAGAAGAATGTGTATTCTGCTGCTGTTGTATGGAATATTCTGTATATATGTGTCAGGTCCATTTGGTATAAAGCATCATCAAGTTCCTTATTTATGTACTGATTTTCTGTCTGGATGATCTATCCATTGTTGAACTTGGGGTATTGCATTTTCTTACTATTATTGCATTGCTCTCTATTTCTGCCTTCGGCTCTATTAATTTTTATTGAATATAATTAGGTGCTCTGATATTGGATGTGTTTACTTTTAAAATTGTTATATCCCCTAATGAATTGACCCTTTTATCATTATGTAATTATGTTCTTTCTCTCTGTTACAGCTTTTGACTAAAGGTCTTTTTATATGATATAAATAGCTATCCCTGCTCTCTTTTGGCCTCCAATATCTTTTTCCATCCTTTTACTTCAGTCTATGAGTGTCCTTAACGCGTAAGTCAATCTCTTGTATGTAGCATGTACTTGGTTCTTATTTTCCTATCCATTCAACCACTCCATGTCTCTTAATTGTAGAATTTAAACCTTTACACTCAGGGTAATTATTGATAGGTGAGGACTTACTATCACCATTTTGATAATTGTTTTCTGATTGTTATATACTTACCTTGTTCCTCTCTTTCTTTCTTTCTTCATGAAAGGTGATTTTTCTGGCAATGGTATGCTTTGATTCTTTTCTCTTTATCATTTGTGTATCTATTATAGGTTTTTGCTTTGTGATAACTATGAGGCTTTCATAATACATCTTATAGTTATGAAAGTCCATTTTAAGCTGATAGCACTTAAGTTCAATTGCAAAAACAGTTCTACACATTTATTTGCCAACACTTACATTTTGTTTTTGATGTCACAGTTTACATCTTTTTTTAATTGTGTCCATTAACAAAATATTGTGGTTATGCTTATTTTTATCATTTTTGTCTTTTAACCTACATGATAGAGTTTAAAGTGATTTAGACATCACCACTGCAGTATTACAGTATTTTGTATTTGACTATGTATTTACCTTTGCCACTGAATTTTATACTTTCGTGTTACTTCTTAGTGTTCTTTTAACTTAGCTTGAAGAACTTCTTTCAGTATTTTCTGTAAGGCATATCTAGTGTTGATAAATTTCCTCAGCTTTGTTTTGTCTGAGATGTCTTTATCTCTTCTGAATTTCTGAAGGACAAATTTTCTGGATAAAGTATCCTTGGTTGGGTTTTTCTTTGAGCACTTTGGTCTGCAAAATTTCTGCTGAGAAATATGCTGATAGCCTTAATGGGGTTCCTTTATATGTGATGAGTTTTTTTCTTTTGCTGCTATGAAAATTTTCTCTTTGTCTTTGATTTTTGAGAGTTTGATTGTAACGTGTCCCATTGAAGATCTCTTGGTATTGAATCTGTTTAGGGATCTTTGAGCTTCATGTACTTGGATGGCTATATCTCTCTCCAGATTTGGGAAGTTTTCAGCTTTTATTTCTTTAATTAAATTTTCTTTTCTTTTCTTTCTCTTTTCTCCTTGTGGGACTCCCATAATGCCAATATTGTTTCACTGCTTATATCCCATAATTCATGTAGGCTTTTTCTATTCTTTTTCATTCATATTTCTTTTTTCTCATCTGACTAGAAAATATCAAGAGATCTGTGTCAAGTTTCTCAATTCTTTCTTCTGCTTAACCGAGCCTGCTTTTTAAGCTCTCCATTGCATTTTTCATTTCATTCATTGTTCTTCAGCTCCAGAATTTCTGTTTGTTTCTTTTTATGATTTCTATCTCAGTTGAATTTTTGGTTTTGTTTATGCGTTGTTTCTCTGAGTTCATTGAATTGACCATCTGTATTCTCTTGAATCTCACTGAGCTTTCTTAAAATAATTATTTTGAGTTCTTTTTCAGGTAACTCATAGATCATTTCTTTGGAGTCAGTTACTGGAAATTATTGTGTTCCTTTGGTGGTGTCATGTTCCCTTGTTTTTTCATGTTTCTAATGGCTTTGCCTTGATGTCTGCACATTTGAGGGAGCAGTCATTCCTTCCACCCTTTTTGATGGGGAAAAATTTTCGACTGAAGGTGGTTATAAGGGTGCTGACTGGGTGGAGTGCGGTATCTCTGGTTACTGGAAGGGCACAGTGATGTTGTCTCCATGTAGCCCGGTCAGTTGAAGTCAATGTTGGTGAAGACTATGGGAGTCTTCTGTGGCCAAGACTGTGGAGGTTCTGTTGGTGATAGTGGCAGGTAGAGCTATTGAGATTCCTCAGAGGCAAAGGCTTCTGGGTTTCTCCTCTTCCCTTTTTTTGTCCTTTGGGTGGAAGTTCTAACTGGAGGGATCCTTCTTAGTTCCAGATCTGGTGCACTGGCATTCAAAGCAGCAGCAGAAGTGGGCTCATGGGATCAGGTGTGCATGGAACTACCACAACACCTTGGTCCTGGGGCACAAGTGTACTTGCTTGGTGGTGGCACCAGCATCTGAGGTGTGGGCATATGCACATGTCTCACTGAACTGGGGTCTGGGTCTTTGGGGCTCACCAGAGTGACCTTCCCTGGTGGGGGAGGAGGACACAGCTGTGGCACAGGCCCTGGAATGACAGGGTGCAACAGTGACTTGGGCCCAGGGGGTAGGGTCCAGTAAAAACCTGTGCTGGGATGGTGATTCAAAGCCATGACTTAGAACCGTGGGGACAGGGCACAGAGATGCAGCAGTGCAGCCTGTTAATGGCAGGTCAAAGCTGCAACTTACAACCCAGGGGGCAGTAGCAGAACAGCAGCAGCTTAGTCCCAGTGATGGTGGGACTAACCAACAATTTAGAAACCCAGGGGTGTGGCACAGATCTGCAGCAGCATAGATTGGTGATGGCAGGTCAAAACCACAACATAGACCCAGGAGGCGGTAGCAGAACAGCGGCAGCTTGGCCCCAGTGATTTTGGGCCAAAGGCCTGCTTTTGGGACCCAGATGGTGGGGTGCAGAGCAGCAACTGTGAATCCTGGTTATTGCAGGTCAAAACTCTGATTTAGGACCTGGGGCCAGGGTGTAGATCAGTGGCAGCTTGTCTCTGTTAATGGTGAGTCAAAGCTACGACTTGGAACCCAGGGGCAGGGTTCAGAGCAGCAGCAACTCCAGTCCCATGGTTGAGGAAGTGCTATGGCATCTTGATTCCAGAGAGCAAGGCACATCAGCAACTAGGTCCCTTGGGGGCAGGTCTCATTGCAGCAACAGCTCCAGCCCCAGGGAGGAATTGCAGTGGTGGGGACTCTAGGCAGCTCTGTTAGCTAGCTTTGGTATTGGTGAAGACTATGGGGTTCTTCAGTAGCAAAGGTGCAAACATCCAGGGTGATGAAGCTTGCTGGGGTTCTCCTGCTCTCCTTTTTCCTGTGGGATGAAAACCCGCTGAGGGGATCCCTCTAGGCAACAAGCTGCTGTGGACTCTGGGATGTGGTGATGCAGGTAAAATGCTTTCTATGCTTTTCTGTGCAGCCATCTTTGGCTTTTGAGCTCCATGATCTTTCTGCTGCTTCACTGTAGTCCAGAGCTATTTTTGTCAGTTTGTAGTTGTTTACTTATTGTTTTTGTTGGGGAAATGAGGGTTGGGACCTCTTAACCCTCCATCTTTCTGACATCACCTCCCCATTTAATGTTTTTTTTAATAGTTTCTTTTTCTGGGTTGAGAGTTACCATCAGTTCACTCATAATGTCTATCTTTTCCTTTAAACCCATGAACATATTTATAATAGCTCTTCTAAAAGTCCCTGTTGGCTAATTCCAATATTTGTATAATCTCTATTAACTGTTTTTCCCCTGGTTTGGGGTCATATTTTTCTATGTGCATGTCTAGTATTTTTTTTTATTATATACTGATTACTATGGATTCTATGGTTTTGAATCTTGATTATGTTTTCTTATTTTGAAAAGTACTGCTTTTTGTTTTTAAAGACATTTAATTTATTTGTGGCTCAGCTTTGTCCTATCAAAGTTTGATTGATGCTTTGTTAGTCCATGCCTAGAGTATTCCTTTCTTTACAGCTAGAGAAGCACTACTTTTAAAGTGTGGCCTTTTTGAGCTCTCAGCTAAACATTCTGGATATTAGCAGAGTTTCTCCACTGTGGATGATTGGAACCCCAGTGTCTCCCATCACTGTGCAATATCTCCAATCTCCACTCAGCTCATAGCTCCAAAATAATTTATTTTTTCCAGACTTCATTGTATTTCGTACTGTTTATGGGCAATTTACTATTTTTCCAAAGACTCAAAGGACTTTATGCAAATTTCAAGTGCTCCGTCTATAAGCATAGCTATTACCTTACATAGTATTCTGCCCCACAAATTCTGTTCACCTCATTAGACCCACACCTTGATCTCTGTCTCTTTTCAGTGAGATTCTTTTTCTATATTTGAGTTGTACTTCTCTTTACTACTGGGAATGCACCCTGAAGAAGAAGACCAGGTGAATAATGTGTTTCTCTTTTCTAAGGGATCATGGTCTTGTGCTGTTTCCATTGCCCAAAAGCATTTGCTTCTTATATTTTGTGTAGTTTCAATTTTTATAGCTCATTAATTTATTATCACAGTTTGTATGCTTAGCCTTTATAGTTCACTGTACACATACTAAAAAAGGAACATATTGGAAACTCTGATATATATTTTTATTTTTTATTTATTTATTTTTTTGGTGAGGAAGATTGGCCCTGAGCTAACATCTGTTGCCAATCTTCCTCTTTTTGCTTGAGGAAGATTGTCCCTGAGCTAACATCTGTGCCAGTCTTCCTCTATTTTGTATGTGGGATGCCACCACAGCATGGCTTGATGAGTGGTGTGTAGGTCCACACCTGGCATCCAAAACCATGAACTCTGGGCTGCCGAAGCGAAGCACGTGAACTTAATCACTACGCCACCAGGCTGGCCCCAGATATATATTTTTATAATAAGAAGATATAACAATTTCATGTAACCAGGAGGAAATGTCATATACTTTTTCAAAGTTCAGGGTATCTAGGTTATCTTTGGGCTAAAACCATATACTTTGGCAGAAGAGAAAATGGATAATGTAGGAGATAAGTTTTCCTGTAGATCAGGATTTGGATTCAAATGTCCAATCTCAAATTTAGAAACAAGAGAATTGTTCACTCTCATAGACACAGTGGTAAATAGATTCCTTCATTATTTTATAAAATTCTACTTAAGATAATTCGTTAGTTATAAGTATGTATCATCTTTTTTCTTTTTATAATTTAAACTTTATTCTCATCTATAACTGCTATAGAAAGTTGAAACTAGAATTAAAAGCATTTTTACTGCCTAGAGTAAACAATAAATTAAGAATTCCAAACCAATAAGCCAAAAATAATGATAAAATGAATTTGGCATGCCAATAAAAAGAAAGATTATTAAGTTTATTGCTCATGTTACCCGATTTTAACCTTACATTAACGTAATTTGAGGGAGTTGAAGACTGTTGAAAAATATGTGAAAAGTAAATAAGTATATGTAACGAGGCAAGAAATGTCTCATTATTTTTCAGAGATTTCACAGTTCATGTGTTTCTTAACTTAGTGTATTTAAGCATTTGTTGTATATGTGAGAAAAAAGACGTGGTAGTCAATAGTAGGTTAATGTCTATATACCAAGAATTGAAAGACCAAACATAACTTAGAAAACCTGGACTTGCTTAAATTGAAAAACACAGAAGTAAGTATAAAAGTAAGAAATATTACCAAGTATTTTAAAATTACGTTCAGCAGACATTTGCTCTGGAATTTATTAATGTGCATCTATTTTAACTTTTACATTTTAAAATTTGGCAACTAGCGTAAATGATTTTGAAAACTTTATTTATTTATTTTTTTAATTTTATTTATTTATTTTTTCCCCCAAAGCCCCAGTAGATAGTTGTATGTCATAGCTGCACATTCTTCTAGTTGCTGTATGTGGGACACGGTTGAAAACTTTAAAAAGTGACAGATATATCTGTTGCTCAAAAGTCATTCAGAAAATAACTCAGCCATCACTTTTGATGTTAAATGAGTTTTTATTTTTTGTTGCTCATGAAAAAAAAAACAAAAATCAATAACAACCACAGAAATGAATAAAGCTGTCATTCTTGAGTCAAAAGGCCAAGTTGTCAAAGCAAATAAAGATATGTCTCATCATTTCCTAAAGTTCTTAAGAAAATGTTTCTCTCCTCTTTGATTTAGGCATCTATTTTTGCAGGTCGGGAAACAAACCAGTTGCTTATTAAAGTGTTTGGCCAACCATGGCCTTGGGCTTAAGGTCCAGGATCTGGTGATCCCCAAAGGTCTATATTTGATTTATCTTGAACCAGAAACCTATTAACAAACAAGGCAAGTTATCTTCCCCCACACACTCAACATACATGGGTAAAACAAGGACAGGATAAATGCAACACGCTCTTACGATCCATTAAGGGAATAATGGAAACACATGGGAGTGTGACTTGTCTATAGAAATTCTAATATTTCACTGGAAATTTTGGAAGATGCCCCGAATCTAAGGTTAGGAAATGTGGCATCTGTCACAATTTGAAATGCTCGTTGATTAAGTCCTCGTTTTGCTCTCTGGGAGTATTTCCTTAGACACTGGCTCCATCTTCTGCGAGATCCCTTTCTGGGATCCTTTTCTGAGATCATCCTCCATAACCACATCTGGAAACGGCTTTGTAGAACGTGCCTTCCCTGGCAGCTGAGCAGCTTTCAGCCTGCCTACGCTCAGTAGAAACTCTAGGTCCAGAGGTCTCCTTGCATCTTAGTCACTTATAGCCTCTTTAATCTACGCTGGCAGGGACTTTGCCAATAAAGCTCTCTTGAAAACTTTGTGAGTTTTCTGTGAGTTTTATTTCAGTCGACTTCATTTGTCAAAATCTGTGCACATTCACAATTATTTTCAAACCAGGCTCTCTCTGGACTTAATTAGCATACTTTGGGCATATCTTTTTTTGTGTGACTATGCCTTTATTAATTTTTCTGTGAGACTTTTTTTAGAGCTTGAAGAGTTGACTAGGAGTCCCTGAAGTCTTTTAGAAGACTTAACAATTGATATTTTAAAAAGTCGTGATTAGTTCTTAGCCTGAAATTAGTTTCTTTATGGCAGTTTTTGGATCTGGCGTTTCTCTTGAAGTGTGTTTTAATGTCCACTTATTTGATCTGGTAACAAACAGTCTCATTTTCAACCTGACAAGTCCTGGAATATCTGGGCTCTTTATGCTCCTTTTTACTTCTGATTGCAAACTAGCCAGTACTTTGCTGAACTATTTTTTTTAGTTTTTGAATTTCTTTTTGTTTTTAATTGTGGTAAAACACATAACATGGAATTTACCATTTAACCAGTTTTATTTGTACAGTTCAGTAGTGTTAAGTATATACACCTCGTTGGGCAACAGATCCTCAGAACTTTTTTGTCTTGCTAAACTGAAACTCTAAACCCATTAAACAACTCCCTATTTCCCCTCCCCACAGCTCATAGTAACTACCATTCTACTTTTTGTTTCTGTGAATTGGACTATGTTAGAAACCTCATATTAATGGAATCATATAGTTGTTTTTCTGTGACTGGCTTATTTCACTTAGTATAATGTTCTCAAGGTTCATCTATGTTGTAGCATATGACAATATTTCCTTCCTTTTTAAGACTGAGTATTATTTCATTGTATGTATATACCACATATTATTTATCCATTCATTCATTGATGGACATTTGGTTTGCTTCCAACTCTTGGCTTTTGGGAATAATGCTGCAAAGAATGTGGGTGTGCAAATATCTCTGTGAGACCTTGCTTTCAGTTCTTTTGGGTATATACCCAGAAGTAGGATTGCTGTATCATATGGTAGTTCTGTTTTTAATATTTTGAGCAACATGCGTACTGTTTTCCAGCAGTTGTGCCATTTTGCATTCCCACCAACAGTGCACAAGGGTTCCAATTTCTCCACGTCCTTATCAACACTTATAATTTTTTATTTTTCTTTTTTATAATAGTCATCCCAATAGATGTGAGGTGATATCTCATTGTGGTATTGATTTGCATTTCTCTGATGATTATTGATGTTGAGCATCTTTTCATATGCTTGTTGTCCATCTGTATATCATTTTTGAAGAGATGCAAAATGTTAAATAATAGTAGTTATGGGAGCATCTTTTATTTATTCCTGACTTTAATAAGAATGCTTCTACTGTTTTATATTAAGTATAATATTTGCTTTAGGTTGCCTTTTTCAAGTTTCTTTATATTCCTTACCCATTAAGATTGAAAAAAATCATTCTCTTTTAGGATTAATTGAGATTTTTATAAGATTTTTCTCTTCAATCAATGTAGTGAATTAAGTATAGAGCCATCCTTGCATCTGGACTAAATCCCATTTGAACATGGTGCATTTTTAAATGTACTACTTCATTTTATTTACTTTGGGTTTCTTAAGTCTGGATGTCTATGTCCTTTCCTAGATTCGAACATTATTTCTTTGAATAAGCTTTCTCTCTTTGTCTCTCTCTCTCTTCTTGTGGAATATCATAATGCATATATCGGTTCACTTGATGATATCCCATAAATCTCATAGGCTTTCTTCGCTATTTTTCATTCTTTTTAATTTTTTCTCTTCTTACTGGTAATTTCAAATGACTTATCTTTGAATTAGCTGATTCTTTCGTCTGATTGATCAAGTCTGTTGTTGAAACTCTCTATTGCATTGTTTATTTCATTCGTTGTATTCTTCAGGTCCAGAATTTCTGAACTTTTTTTTTTATGATTTCTACCTCTTTGTTGAATTTCTTTTTTTGTTCAGGTATTATTTTCCTGTTTTTGTTCAGCTGTCTATCTGTATTCTCTTGTGGCTTGCTGAGCTTCTTTAAAATAATTATTTTGAATTCGTTGTCAGACAATTATAGATCTCCATCCTTTGAGGTCGGTTCCTGGAAATTTGTTGTGTGCTTTTGTAGTGTCATGTTTTTCTGATTTTTCCATGTTCCTTGTAGCCTTGGATTGGTGTCTGCACATTTGAAGGAGCAGTCACCTTTTCCTCACTTTATAGGGAAAAAACTTCATCTGTGGGTGAGCATGAGGGTGCTGGCTGGATGGGGTGCCTGGCAGCACAGAATCTGATGCCAGGTAGGGAAATGCAAGTTTAGGGTGTGCAGGGCTTTTGGATCTGGGGGGCATGTGGCAACACTGGGTCTAGGGGGACTTATAGTGCTGCTGGCCTGGGTATTGCACAGTGGTGTTTGGTCTGGTGGGGGGCACAGCATTGACTCTGGCTATAGGGAAGCTCAGCAGCTTGAGCTCCATGCAGCTCCATCACCTGGGGTGTACATCAGTGAGGGGTGTGGGGTCCATGGTAGCAGCAAGTGCTGCTGGTGTCCTCAGTGGTCAGTGCTGGTGGGGTTCTCCTGCTATTCTTTTCCCCACTGGGGAGAAGTAACAGCTGAGGGCCTTCCTTTTGACGCTGAGCTATGCCAGCCTGGGGATAGGGTGATGAAGGTGAACTTCTTCCTATACTTTTCTATGTGGCCATCGTTGGTTTTTGTCATCCACTGGGTTGCTGCAGCTTCTTAATTGTCCTCCAGAGTACTCTCCGTGCTGTTTTTGTCCATGGATAGTTGTTAAATCATTGTTTTTGTGGGACACAAGGACTGGGACCTCCTGGTCCACCATCTTGCTGATGTCACTCCTCCATTATTCAGTTTCAAATGGCTTTTATTCTCAGTTGTATATAATTGTATGTATATCCTCAGTGTATCTTTCAGTTAAAATACAAGAATTAGAAATACTGTTATAAAATAAGCTATGTTGAGCATAAAATGATAATTATGCTAATTTGCCTTTTGTAAATTTATTTAGCACATAAATATCAATGTTTGAATGGGAAAACAATAAAATTTATATCCAGTTTAGCTTTACACTTATTGAGAATAAGAGTATTATACACTTTGAATGTTGAAGAGAAATGCTTGTGAATAGCAATATAAAATGTACTCTCTCACCTCATTGTTTACAAATGAAAAATAAATATTGAAAATAACCTGGTGTTTGCTTTTATGTCAACTTAAAAGAATTCAAAATATCAGCACGTAAAGCAGAAGTTAGCTCTTTTATGCAACATTATATTGTTAAATTTCAATCTACACTTTGATATACATGTGAATCAAAACTAAAAATAACATAACACCTTTAAAATTTTGTTCATAAACTGTGCTTCTTCCTATGTAATTGATGTAAAATAAATAAAGGGCTTTACTTTTAATAATGAAAATGTAAGTTTTGTCATTGCATACATAATGAATATTATTACAGATTATATTTAAATCTGAATTGTATAATATTCAATGTTGATCCAAAACGACTTTAAATAAACTTTTGTAATTTATATATCTTGGCAATATAAAAATATAGCCCCAAATTCTTTGACACTTCTAATCAAGAAGTGTAGTCTATGTACCCTCCTATTGAAACTGGCTGGCTTGTAACCATCTCCGTGAATAGAATAAGGTGTAAGTGATGCTTTATGGCTTCTGCCTGGCTCTTTTGGAATGCTCAACTCAGTCTCAAGAAGCTCAAGCCACAGGAAAGCCACATAGAGGTCCTCTGATCAACAGCCCTAGCTGAGACAGACATGTGAGTGATGAAGAGTCTAGCTTACATTGTCCTTTGAGTCACAAAAGTTTTTAGTTTAATGGCATCCAATTTATCTGCATTTTCATTTGATGCTCGTACTTTTGATGCTATATCCAAGAAACTATTGCCTAACCTAAGGTCATAAAAATTTACTCCTATGTTTTCTTCTAAGAGTTAAAATTTTAACTCACATTTATATCTATAATACACTTTGAGTTGTGTATAGTGTGACACTGAGGTCCAAATTCATTCTTTTGAACATGGATGTTCAGTTGTTCCCAGAACCATTTGTTGAAAAGACAATTATTCTCTCCCTGCTGATTTTTCTTAGTGTCCTTTTAGAAAATCAATTGATCATAACTGTAAGGGTTTATTTTTGAACTCTCCATTCTATTTCATTTATCTATATGCCTGTGATTATTACCAGTGTCACATTATCTTGATTATTGTAGTAAGTTTTTATATCAGGAAGTAGGAGTTTTTTGACTTTTTTCTTCTTATTCAAGATGGTTTGGGGTATTCTAGGTCCCTTAAATTTCCATATGAATTTTAATATCACCTTATCAATTTCTGCAAAATAGCCATCTGGGATTTTTATAGGGATTAAATTAAATCTGTAGCTCATTTAAAGTGTATTGTGATCTTAACAATATTAAGTCTAATAATCCATAACCAGGGATGTCTTACCATTTATTATATCTGTTTAATTACTTTCAATGATGTTTTGTAGTTTTCAGTGTACAAGTCTTAAACTTATTTTGTTAAATTCATTCTTAAGTGTTCTATTGATTTTGATACTATTGTAAATAGAATTGTTTTCTTAATTTCATTTTCTGCTTGTTCATTGCTAGTGTATTGAAATACAATTGAGTTTTGTATATTGATCTTGTAACCTCAAGCTTTTGCTGAATTCATTTATTCTAATAGGTTTTGGGTTTTTTTTTTATTTTGGTATGTGTATGTGTATATTCCTTAGGACTTTCTATATACAACACCTGCAAGAAGAGAGAGTTTTATTTTTATCTCCCCAATATTGATATCTTCTATTTATTTTTCTTGCCGAATTGTCCTAGCTAGAAACTCCATTACATTTTGTCTTTTATTCTATTAATGTGGTTCGGTACATTTAGTGATTGATTTTTCCTTATTAAACCAACCAAGCATTTCCAGGGTTGTTGATTTTCTCTTCTCTATTTTATTTAGTTTTGGTCTAGTCTTTATTATTTGCTTCCCTCTGCTTGCTTTGGGTTTAGTTTGTTTATTGATTGTGGTCTCTCTTCTTTTTCAAAATAGGTGTTTGTAGCTATAAATTTTCCTCTAAACATCACTTTAGCTGTATCCCATAAATTTTGATCTGGTGTGGTTTTGTTTTCCTTCATTTCAAAGTATTTTCTAGTTTCCCTTGTGATTTCTTCTTTGAACCATTAGTCATTTAGGAGCATGTTGTTTAATTTTCACTTATTTGTGAATTTCCCTTATCTCCTTCTGTTATTGATTTCTAATGTCATTCCATAGGAGTTAGAGAACATACTTTGTGTCATGTCAATCTTATTAAATTTATTGAGGTTGATTTATGGCCTACTGTATTGTATATCTTGGAGACTGTTCCAAATGCATTTGAGAAGAACATGTATTCAGCTTTTGTTGGATGAAGTGTTTTGTAGATATCTATAGACCTCTCCCGAGCTCTAGTTAGTTTATAATGTTGTTCAATTATTCTGTTTCCTTCTTGATCTAATGCTTAGTGCTTTATCCATTATTTAAATTGGGGTATTGAAGTCTCCAACTATTGTTGTTGAAATATCTGTAATTGGCTATGGTTGGGCATGAAATATCACATATGGGATTTTGGTCTGGAGCTGGGCTCCTCAATATACACACATATACATATACATGTACATATATATTCACATATTCATACACATGTATACCTGCATATGCATACATGCATATACACACGAGTAGACATATTTAGATATCATGAATTCTCATGGACAACTTTAACTCCAATCCATCCCCTCAGGTCTTGTTCTTTCCTTCCTTTGTTTTGTATGTGTGTGTCCTTTCTTCCACAGTGTGAACTTGACTCTGAACAACATCAACACATTTACTCATTTGATACATCCTATAATGCTTTTAAATTTGTTCCAGAATTGCTCAGCACATAGCACTAGGAAATTAAAACGTACTAAAAAGATTTCATGATTTTATTTGCACCTTACTCTCTTGACTAAGACTGAGGATATATGCCAGATTTGTATTCTTAGGTTACTTGGATTAGTGCTTTGTTTTTTCCTTCAAAAGGTTCATTTGTTTGTTTTCAGTTTTACTTCTCTTTTCTAATCCTGTTGATTTAATTTAATTTAATTTATTTGAATATGCACATTAACCTACTTCTCAAGGTATAAATATGCAAAAAGTATACTTAGAGAAGTATCATTCCTTCTGTATCCCTTCTCTTTGCACTGCACAATCCTCCTGCCACCCCCTTGAAGGTAACTAAGTATATTGTTTTCTGATTTATCTTTCTTATGTTTCATTTTGTAAAGGTAAGTGTCTCTCTACGTTTTTTTTTCTTAGCATAATAGATATCCTCTTTTTCATTTTTTTCACTTAATATTATGTTCTAGAAATAATGAAATAGCTTAAAATACAAACTCATTAAAACTGTTTTCACATCAGATCTAGAATTATGATAATTTACTTATAACTTTATAAAAGTGAGAGAAATTGGTACTGTATGCTTGTTCTAAATTTGAGATCTAGATATTTCACAATAGATCTGTTTTTCTGTTTAGTAGAATAATGCATCTCTTTATGTAGCTCAGGATAGAGTATCAGATGAAAGTCTTATGCTTGAGAATGAAGCAGTGTCAGACACCGACATGCAAATGTTGCAACTAAGAACTTCTAGGGTAAATAGACGCAATGGTAAGTATAATAATTATAGATATCTTTAAATTATTTTAAGTTAATCTCATCAAAAGATCTTTTTTCTTGGGTTTATGAATATATGTTTAAGCATATATTTTGTAGAAATTTTACACTTTGAAGTGTAAATACCCTAAGATAACCAGAAAACTAAAGTGAAAGCTTTGATATATTTTGTTTGGTATTTGCATAGTCAGTGACTAGTATATAACAAAACTGCTTCCACACCACACTCATAAAAACTATTCACACAAATTTCCCACTTCACTTCCATGGTCTATTTAAATAAATAGTACACTGCTATAAGTTTGCAGTTCTCTTCCTTTAATTTTGTACAAAGGAGAAGAAATTTTGAAGATTAGTTGGCATATCCAAAAGTTTTATGATAGATCTGTTTTTCTATTTAGCATTTCTTCTAACTCAGCAAAAGGATATGGTATCTGTTGAAAATCAATTGCCTGAGGACATAGCTCTAGTTTTCAGAAGCCAATCTCAAACTAAGAATTTTGAAGCTACCAGAAATGAGAGTTTTGATAGTAAGTAATTAATTAAAAATCTTTAAAATTATTTTCAATTAAATTCAGGAGAACTTTGTTCCATAGTTCATGAATATGTCTACAATTATTTTGTTCATACTTTTAGATCTTTATTGGTGATTTATCTGTGTGTTCTATAATTCTTGAGTTAGATGTGTTAAATTTCCCACTATGATTATGGATTTCTCTATTTCTTCTTATGTCAGGTTTTGCTTTATGTCTTATGACATTTTATTATTAACATACATATAAATTTAAAATTAATAATTTTCCTAGAGT
Organism: Diceros bicornis minor; assembly: GCF_020826845.1. Classification (NCBI taxonomy): domain Eukaryota; kingdom Metazoa; phylum Chordata; class Mammalia; order Perissodactyla; family Rhinocerotidae; genus Diceros; species Diceros bicornis. Next base: position 30,820,022 of record NC_080775.1, read on the forward strand.
GTGGACCCTTTTGTCCTAATGAAGGGCCCCACTTTATTATTTGTATAGTTTTTGTCTGTTCGTTTGCCTTAAACACCTGCTATTAATGTAGCTCCACCAACTTCAGATTGGTATTTGTATGATACATTTTTATCTATCCTGTTGCTTTAACCTTCCTATATATTTATGATTTTTCTGTATCTCTCTTGTATGAAGCTCATAGTTGTGTATTTTTCAAATTCAGTCTGATATCTTTGTCTTTTAATTAGCCCTAATGATCATACTTGATCCAATTTTGATATTTTGAGGTTTAAGTTATACCATTTTCTTTGTGATTCCTGTTTTTCCTGCCTGGTCAACTTCTTTTACTCTCCGTTCTGTTCTATATTTTTATATTGTTACATATTTTTTCCTTAGACATATTTGATACCCCAAATTTTAACTTTATTCTAAACTGTGAATATGCCAAGAGAATATTTTAAGTATTAATAACCAATATTAAATTATTATTAACTTTAAATTATTGATATCTCTGACTATCTGAAAAGCAACAAGACTGATTCTATTTGCACAAGTAAAAAACGTAGTCACACATTTATATTTCAATAGACAGCTTCTTTTAATAGTTTATTACCACAAAGTATGATTTACTTCTATCATTAAGAAATGAGACAAAATATTGTTGGTTAATTACCATATATTGCAAATCTAGTACTTAAACTACAGATCTTCTTCTCTATTTAGTGCATTTAAAAGTCTTTCTTCTTGTAACCCAGAGTGTGGATGAAGTGTCATATAAAAATATTTTGCCTAACACTTGGAGCTGCTAGAAAGAATAGACTCAGTAGTAAATATGATAGTTATGAAAACTATTAAATTATTTTAATTATGTTCATTTTTAATTAAATTAAGTGTGATTTGGTTCATAGATGTGTGTCCTGATACAACTTTACAAACATCCACTGTCAAAATTTTAAAAATTGTATTATTTAAATTTCTTACTTCTTTATTTCCATGAATTTTTAATTCATTCTGCCATTTACTGAGAGATGCATATTGAATTCTCCTACTAATGATTTTGAATTTATCTTTTTCTTCTTGTAGTTCTATCCTCTTTTTCTTGTACTGCCTGTGTTATTAGCTGCACACAGATTTTAAAAGTTACATATTTCTGGTGAACTCAACGTTTTCTTTTTATTAAAGAGACCATTTTAATCTTTGGTAAGGTCCTTTGACTTAAGTCCTATTTTGTCTGACAATGACATAACTGTAGCAGATTTATTTTGATTAGTATTTTCATGACATATCTTTTTTCATCTATTTACTTTCTACCTTTTTGTATTCTTAAAATTTAGTGGTGTATCTTATAGTTTATAGTTAGATTATTTATAAATCCAGTGTGACTTTGTTCCTAGAACATGTAATCCATTTATAATTATTATAATTATTAATATATTTGGATTTAAATATTTCGGGGTGTTTCCTATTTTTCCCACTTAATCCATCTTTCTCTTTTTTAAATTTATGTTGAAATTATTATTTTTTATTCATTCCAATTTTTAAATCAATCAAATGTTTTAAAATGTAAAAACCTTTTAAAAATGTGAATATTCTTAGAAAAATGAAGTCTACTTTCAACTTTTTAAGTGTATATATTGAACTAACACAGTGCCTCCACATACTTTCAGTAAAAATACTCTCATGATTTTTACAATTAACTTCATAGGTCATTTTGAAAATTCACCAACCTTATTTTTTGATCATTTAAAAAATTGTGGTCATTTGCTTAAATTATTATAAAAATGAGAGGAAACTTTGGGTAGTTCTTTGTATATTTTAATAATTCAGAGGCTTCACAATAAAGCAGTTTTATGTTTTAGTGGATTAAAACCCTCTCTTCTTACAGCTGAGAAAATAGATATTAGATGAAAATCTTTTACCTGAAGATAAAGTTTTAATCTTGAAATCTAGAATCTCAAATTAAGAATCTTGGAACTTCCAGAAAGTGGTTTTTGACTATTTGACTATGATACATCTATGTGTGGATCTCTTTGAATGTATTTTACTTTGAGTTTGTTGAGCTTCTTTATGTGAAGATTAATGTTTTCATAATATTTGGGAAGTTAATGACCATTATCTATTCACAGATTCTTTCTTCTTTCATTCTGGGATGCCTGTTACGCATATGTTGACACTCTTGAGTGTTTTTCCACCAATCTATGAGGCTCTGTTCATTTTTCTTCATTCTTTTTTCTCTGTGATCTTTAGACTGGATAATCTCAATTTGTCTCTCTTCATTTTTACTGGTTCTTTTTTTGCTTTTTTAAACCCTACCTTTGATTCCCTCTTTCTATTTCAGTTATTGTGCTTTCAACTCCAGAATTTCTATTTGATTCTTTTAAAAAATTCTATTATGTTATTGATATTCTCTCATGGTGAGATATTGTTCTTATAATTTCCTTTAATTCTTTAGACATAGCTTCCTTTAGTTATTTGAGGGTATTTATAATAGCTGATTTAAAATCTTTGTCTATTAAGTTTGATGTCTGGGCTTCCTCGTGGAGAATTTCTATTGACTGCTTTTTTTTCCTTCTATGTATTGGCCACTTTCTTGTTTCTTTGTGTGTCTCATATTTTTGGCTGAAGACTGGCCATTTTAAATATAGCGTGCAACTATGGAAATCAGATTACTCCCCTTCCCCGGGGTTTGTTGTTTTTATTTATTTGATTGTTTAGTGTGCTTATTGGCCTAGTCTGTAAAGTCTGTATTCCTTGTTGTTTGTGGCCGCTGAAGTCTCTGCTCAGTTCGCTTAGTGGTCAGCTAATGATTTGACAGAGATTTCCTCAAATGTGTTGAAGTCTCTCAGCCCCTGCTGAGAGGCTCTGTATCTAAGTTGGAGCATGCCTTCAATTTATAACTCAGCCTTAACTTTCACTTCCTGCTTACTCAAAGCCTCAAGGTTAGCCAGAGATGAGAGATTAGGGAATTTTTATGATTTCCTGGGTATGTACACAGTCCTACATAGGTTCTTTGCCTGTTAAATCCCCAGGAATATATCAGAGCTTTATAAATCCACCCTTTATGGACATCCATTTCCCAGTTTTTCTAAAGATTTTTTAGTTGCCCTCTTCTTAGCCCCAGCTGGTAATGCTGTATCACACAGTTGCCGTGGTAAACGATTGCCACTGATTTATTTTGACAAATGTCCTGGAGATAGGGCTGTTCTCTACAGAGCAAGCTCTAGGTCTGGTCAAATGAGTACATGCCCTGACAGTGCAGCTTTTCAGCAAGCTACCAGGCAAGTCAGATAGTGACTGTTCTCTAGGAATGGTGTTTTGGGGATCTCCAAACCTGTTCTGTCCCCTCTAGTGGCTGCTAAGCTGCTGGTTTTCACAGCTACTGTAGTTGTAAGGCTATTAATTTACAAGGCAACGGTGGACCTGGGGAGAGAGGAATGGAAGGGCAAGTTAACATGCTAGAAAGCTCAGTGGTGTTACCAAGAATCAGCCATTTCAATAAATGCTTCTCATATTGCTGCAAGCCTTTATTTAAAACCTAGAGTTGGGAAAGTGTTGATTTTGATGATTTTTGGTCAGTATTCTCATTGCTTTTAGGGAGGGATAGGTTTTTGGCTGTCCTTACCCTGCCATTGCAGAAGTGCTTCTGTTGACTGTTACTTTGGGTGGTATGAATATTATCCTCATTTTTTTGTTTGTCATTAACCTTTTAAATATTTTTCTATATATGTTTTTAAGTCTCTTCAATGATGTTGTTTAGGTTTATTTCTCTTAAGCAGTATGTAGTTTGATTTTCTTTTTGTTACCAATATAAGTATCTTTGCTCATTTGTCTATTAACAGGGACTTTAAGTTGTTTGTCAAACAAATAAGCTTGATCTTCTTTCATCTTGTTTCTACTTTCTGTTCAAATACTCCCTTGTGTTTTTCCGTTTATGGTTATATGGGTAATTCCTTCTAGGAATTACAAAGATATATAATTTTTAATAAAAATCTTTATATTTAAATTTAAAGGTAGTATGTATTCACCACAATAAATTCAAACAATACAAAAATGTATAAAGAAAACGCCTTTTTTCCCTTTACTCTTCCTTCCCCAATTTACTCTAAAGTGATTACCATTATGGATAATTGAATGTGTATCCTATCAGAAAGTGTTTTATGCATATGTAAACTCCACTCATTTGTAGAGTTTTTTCCCCCAAACAAAAAATGGGATCATTTTTTCTTATGTTTAATAAAATGTTGTGCCCATCATTTCATCACAACACATATAGATCAGGTTTTCACTGGCACTTATTTATCAACTTAACGTTTTTTTGTTATTTAGATAGGTTTTACTTCTTTCTTACTACAACCAACAATGTAGTATATGTTCTTGGTGCATATATCATTGCTTTTTGGTCATAGCATTATTGTAGGGCTTTGTAGGGTTGTTAGTTTTTAATGTCTGCATGTTAAAAAGTGATAGAGATTGCCAAATTGTTCTCTGAAAAGTTTTAACAATTTATCTTCCCCTCCAATGTGAATTAAGGGTTCCTTTCCTATCACTCTCCTCAACACTGAGTAATATCAACATTTAATATTTTTGTCAGATTGGGCCCCAGATTGAATTTTGTTGCTTTAATTATCCTTTAAACATATGGATGTTTTATTTATTTAACAAACAACAAATAATTTATTTAACAAATATTTAAATAGTTAACAAACATTATATTTATCTACCGGATACAGCTTTGTGCCAGGTACTGAGTTTGGGCTTAACACTATATACTTATTGATTATATCTACTCATTTTTCTGGGTTTTGTTTGTTCATATCTTTTGAACATTTATACATTCTTACTTTTATTTTTTAAAAGCTCTTTATTATAGATATTGACTCTTGTGCTTTCTATATATGTTGTTATAAATATTCTTAGTCTGTTATTTCTATGTTCATTTTGATTCATGATGTCTTTTTAAATAACAAAATTAAAAATCTTTTTTGTGCATTAATTTTTCCTTTACGTTTTCTAGGTCTCATGACAGGCTTAGAAATGCTGTTTCAGACTCTTGATTATATATATGTGTCCTGAAATTGTTCTGTTGCCTTAATAGCCTTTTTATTTACAGCATTTATTTTCTTTTACTCTATTTATAGTTCACTTTTTGTGTGTGTTGTCTCAGTTAGAGTAGGTTTTGGCTGCATTTAACAGAAAATTTTTATGTAACAGTGGCTTTAACAATGTGGAAGATTCTTTCCCACATAAATAATTCTAAAACTAGGTAGTCAAGGGTTTGGTAGTTTCACAGTAATCAAGGAGCCAAGCTCTATCTATTTTATTGCTCTTTCTTTCTTACCAAGATGCCTCATGTCTGCATTCTAACAGGGGGGAGAAAAGTGACTTAAAGAGAATGCTGCCTCTCTTTAAGGAGCGTTCCTGAAATTCCCACATACACTTTCATTGCCTAAATTAGAACTAGTCATATGGCTATCCCTGAGTGCAAGGCAGGCTAAGAAATGTGGTATTTTATCTGGGCTGTAATATACTCCTACTAAAAATCAGGATTTTGTTACTAAAAGAGAGAATCGATAATGGACTAAGCATATATTCATATATAATGTAAGAGAGGGACTTAGCGTTAATTTCTTCCATGTGGTGAACTAATTATTCCAATGCCCTTTGTTAAATAATACTGTCCCAACTAAACTGAAAAGAAACTTTATGAGTAATTATATTTTGTAGGTTTATGGATTTATTTCAGGATTCCTTATTCACTTACATTAACCTACTTGTATATTCTTGTCCTGGTTCACAAAGGGCAAATTTGATAATTCTGATAAATTTGGTGTCTGATAGACTACCTTGATCTTCATTATACCTAGTTTTCAAAATTTTCTTGAGTATTGTGCCTCTACTCTTTTGTAAATCAGCCTGTTAAGTGCCACCAAAAAATCCATTGGGATTTTAACTACATTTATTGATTTATTGTTCTAGTTTATAGGTTTTAAAATTTTTGCCTTGACTTTTTAAATTTTATTCCTAATTGTTAGTTTTTACAAAGACTATTGTGATTGGAAGGCAGTATTTTTTATTACATTTTCTAAATGGATATTACAGATCTACAGAATTATTGACATTTGAATGTTTGCCTTTATTTTGCTACTTTATTGAACTCTATCAATTCTAATTATGGATTATCTTGGAAAATTTAGATGGAAAATTATATCAATTATAAATAATAATCATTGGTAACCTTTACATTCTTTCCTTCTTTCTTTTTTGTCATTTTGCATTAGTTACGATCTCTTGCATAATGCTAAATAATAGCAGTTGTGAGAAGTATCTATTATTTATTCCTGACTTTAATAAGAATGCTTCTCATGTTTCATAGTAAGTTTAATATTTACTTTAGATTGGCTTTCTGCAAGTTTGCCTTTATTCCTCACTCATTAGGAATGGAAAAAATTAAATTCTCTTTGAGGATCAACTGAGATTTTTATATGATTTTTCCTTTAATCAGTTAATATAGTGAATTAAATATAGAGCCATCCTTGCATCTGGACTAAATCCTATTTGCTGATAGTGATTTTCAAAATACATTACTGCATTTTATTTACTATATTTATTTAGATTTTTGCATTTATATTAATGAAGTAGTTATCAGCATTCTTACAATACTTATGTTGTCCTCCTTCTGGACATGTGGAACTAAGCTTAGCTAACTTTTTATTTTATTGTGGTAAAAAAAAAAAAACACACACACAATGTGAAATTGACCCTCTAAACAGATTCTTTTTTTTTTTCTTTTTTTAATTATTTATTTTTTAATTTTATTGTGGTCACATTGGTTTATAACATTGTATAAATTTCAGGTGTACATCATTATACTTCTATTTCTGCATAGATTACATCGTGTTCACCACCCAAATACTAATTACAATCCATCACCACACACATGTGCCTAATCATCCCTTTCACCCTTCTCACTTCCCCCTTTCCCTCTGTTAACCACCAATCCAATCTCTGATGCTATTTGTTTGTTTGTTGTTGTTTTTATCTTCTACTTATGAGTGAGATCATACAGTATTTGACCTTCTCCCTCTGACTTATTTCGCTTAGCATAATACCCTCAATGTCCATCCATGCTGTCACAAATAGCTGGATTTCATCGTTTCTTATGGCTAAGTAGTATTCCATTGTGTATATATACCATATCTTCTTTATCTATTTGTCCCTTGATGGGCATTTAGGTTGCTTCCAAGTCTTGGCTATTGTGAATACTGCTGCAATGAACACAGGAGTGCATGTATCTTTACCTATTGGTGTTTTCATGTTGTTTGCATAACTACCCAGCAGTGAAATAGCTGGGTCGTGTGGTACTTCTATCCTTAATTTTTTGAGGAATCTCTGTACTGTTTTCCATAGTGGCTGTACCATTTTGCACTCCCACTAGCAGTGTATGAGAGTTCCCTTCTCTCCACATCCTCTCCAATACTGGTTGTTTCCTGTGTTAACTATAGCCATTCTGACTGGCGTGAAGTGATATCTCATTGTAGTTTTTATTTGTATTTCCCTGATAGTTAATGATGTTGAACACAATGTTAAACAACATATCTCTAGAACTTTTTCATCTTGCATAACTGAAACTTTATACTTTGAACAGCATCTCCTTATTTTCCCCTTCTTCCAGCCCATGGCAAGCCCCATTTTACTTTCTGCTTCTGGAAGTTTGACTACTTTACGTACCTCATATAAGTGGAATCATGCAATATTTGTCCTTCTGTGACAAGACTATTTAATTTAGTATAATGTGCTTGAGGTTCGCCCATATTGTCACAAACAATAGGATTTCCTTCTTTTTAAAGGCTGAATAATATTCCATTGTATGTATATATCACTTTTTTTTTAATTCATTCATCATTCACATTTTTGTTATCTATTCAGCCAATAATGGACACTTAGGTTACTTCCAAGGCTTGGCTGTTGTGCATAATGCTGCAATGAACAATGAACAGGAGTGCATATATCTTTTCTAGTTAGTATTTTGGTTTCCTTCGGATAAATACCCAGAAGTGGAATTGCTGGATCAGATGATAGTTCTATTTTTAATTTTTTGAGGAACTTCCATACTGTTTTCCATAGTGGCTACACTATTTACATTTTCATCAACAATGCACAAGGATTCAGTTTTCTGCAGATCCTTACCTGCACTTATTCCTGTGTTTTTGAAATAGTCATTCTAACAGGTGTGAGGCGATATCTCATTGTAGTTTTGATTTGCACTTCCCTACTGGTTAGTGATGTTGAGCATTTTTCATGTGCCTATTTGCCATATGGAAAAATGTCTGTTTAGATCCTCTGCCCATTGTTTAATCAGATTGTTGTGTTTTGGGTTTTGTTGTTGTTGTTGTTATTGAGTTATATGAATTTATTTATTTTGAATATTAACCCCTTATCAGCTATATGATTTGCAAATATTTTCTCCCATTCTGTAGGTTGCCTTTTCATTTTGTTATTGTTTCCTTTGCTGTGCAGAAGCTTTTTAGTTTGATGTTTATTTTTGTTTTTGTTGCATTTGCTTTTGGCGTCAAATCCAAAAAATCATTGCCAAGACCTATGGCAAGGAGCTTATCACTTCTGTTTTCTTCTTGGAGTTTTATGGTTGCAAGTCTAATGTTCAAGTATTTAATCCACCTTGAGTTGATTTTTGTGTGTGCTGTAAGATAGTGGTCCAGTTTCGTTCTTTTCATGTGGCTGTTCAGTTTTTCCAACACTACTTATTGAAGAGACTAGCCTTTCCCTGTTATAGCTCCTTGGTCGTAAATTCATTGACTATATGCATGTGGGTTTATTTCTGGACTCTTTATTCTGTTCCATTCATCTGTATGACTGTTTTTATGACAATATCATACTGTTTTCATTACTATAGCTTTGTAATATAGTTTGAAATCAGGAAATGTGATGCTTCCAGCTTTTTTCTTCTTTCTCAAGATTACTTTGGCTATTTGGGGTCTTTTGTGGTTTCATACAAATTTTAGCATTGTTTGCTCTATTTTTGTGAAAATGCCAAGAGAAATTTGGTAAGGAGTGCATTGAATCTGTAGATTTCTTTGGGTAGTGTGAACATTTTAACAATATTAATTCTTCCGATCCGTGAGCATGGAATGTCTTTCATTTGTTTGTTTCTTATTCAATTTCTTTCATCAATGTCTTATAGTTTTCAGTGTACAGGTCTTTCACCTCCTTGGTAAAAGTTATTCCTAGGTACTTTATTATTTTTATGTTTTTTTATTGAAATATAATTGATTAACTTGTTGTTAGTGCCAATGAATCAATTCCGACTCCTAGCGACCCTGTGTACAGCAGAGTGGAACCCTGAGCAGTCTTTTTGCACCATCCTCTCATCTTCCAGTGCTATATCAGACAATACCCTGCTGCTATTCATAGTGTTTTCATGGCCAACTTTTCCAGAAGTGGGTGGCCAGGCCCTTCTTCCTAGTTTGTCTTAGTCTGGAACCTCCAACGAGACCTGTCCACCAGGGGTGACCCTACTGGTGTTTGAAATACTAGTGGCATAGCTTTCAGCATCACAGCAACATACAGCTACTGCAGTATGACAACTGACAGACAGCAGGTAGGTGGTGTGGTTCCCTGACTGGGAAACAAACCTAGGCCATGATGGTGAGAGCATTGACTCTTAAGCACTAGACCACCAACGTGGCTAATTGATTAATATATAACAGTATATGAATTTCAGGTATATAACATACTGATATATAAATTTCAATATTTGTATATATTGTGAAATTATCACCACAATAATCTAGTTAACATTCACCACCATACATACTTACAAAATTTTTTTCTTGTGAAGAGAACTTTTAAGATTTACTCTCTTAGCAACTTTCAAATACGCAATACAATGTTATTAACTATAGTCACCATGCTGTACATTACATTACATTGTGGTTTTGATTTGTGTTTCCCTAACGACTAATGATGTTGAGAATCTTTTCATGCCCCTATTGGCCATCAGTGTATCTTCTTTGGAAGAAAGTCTGTTCAGATGCTTTGCCCAATTTTTAGTCAAATTGTTTTGTTTTGCTTTTGCTATTGAGTTTTGTGATTCTTTGTATATTTTAGATATTAACCCCTTATCAGATATATGATTTGCAAATATTTTCTCCCCTTCAGTAGGTTGTCTTTTTATTTAATTGATGGTTTTCTTTGCTGTGCAGAAGCTTTTTAGTTCGATGTAGTCCCACTTGTTTATTTTTGCTTTTGTTTCTTTTGTTTTTAGTGTCAAATTTAAAAAGTCATTGCCAAGACCAATATCGAGGAGCTTACCGCCTGTGTTTTCTTCTAGGAGTTTTATGGTTTCAGGTATTACATTGAAGACTCTAATCCATTTTGACTTAATTTTAGTGTATGGTGTAAGGTAGTAATCCAATTTTATTCTTTTGCATGTGGCTGTCCAGTTTTCCCAGAATCATTTATTGAGGAGACTGTCTGTTTTTCATTGTATATTCTCAGCTCTTTTGTCCTAAATTAATTGACCATCTATGTGTGGATTTATTCTAATTTCCCTTTTGATTTGTTCTTTGACTCATTGGTTGTTCAAAAGTGTTTTGTTGAATTCCACATCTTTGTGACTTTTCCAGGTTTTTTCCTGCTGTTAATTTCTGGTGTCATTCTATTGTGGTAGAAACATATACTAGGTATGCTTTCAGTCTTCTTAAATTTGTTAAGACTTGTTTTGTAACCTAACATGTGATCTATCCTGGAGAAGGTTCTGTGTGCACTTGAGAACAATGTGTATTCTTCTGCTGTTGGTTAGAATGTTTGTATACGTTTATTGTTCTATAGTAGTGTTGAAATCCTCAGCAACATTATATATATATAGGGTCAGTTTCTGGAGACTTTTTTTGTTCCTTTCTTTAGGCCATGTTTCCATGTTTCTTCTTGTTCATTGACACTTGTGTTGGTGTCTGTGCATTTGAAAAAATGATCTCCTCTCCTTGTCTTTACAGACTGGCCTTCTGTTACTTTTTTCTTACTGATTTTCTTTTATTTATTTTTTTGTTTTTTTTCCCAGCTTTATTGCTTTATTCAGATATGATTGACAAAGAAGTTTTCTGTTTTCTTTGTTTTTGCCCCTTTTTCCCCAGCTTATTGGGATATAATTGATATACAACATTGTGTAAGTTTAAGGTATAAAGCATCATGATTATATACACGTATATTGCAAAATAATTACCACAATAAGGTAAGTTAACACATCCATCACCTGACATAATTACCTTTCTTTTGTGGTAAGAACATTTAAGATCTACTCTCTTCGCAACTTTCAAATATATAATACATTATTATTAACTGTAGTCATCATGCTGTACATTAGATCCCCAGAACTTATTTATCTTATAACTGGAAATGTGTACCCTTTTTGGTCAACATCTCTCTGTTTTTCCCATCTACCAGCCCATTGTAACCACTATTTTATTCTTGGTTCCTGTGATGTTAATGTGGGTTTGTCATATGGCCTTTATTATGTTGAGGTAAGTTCCTTTTATGCTCAATTTGTTGAGAACTTTTGTCAAGAAACGATGTTGAATTTTGTCAAAAGCTTTTTCTGCATCTATTGAGATGATCATATGATGATTTTTATCTTGCATGCTATTAATGTGGTATATCACATTTATTGATTTGTGTATGTTGAAACATTCTTACATTCCACAGATAAATCCCAACTGATCATGGTGTATGACCCTTTTAATGTGCTGTTGAGTTCAATTTGCTAGGATTTGTTGAAATTTTTTGCATCTATATTCATCAAAGATACTGGCCTGTAGTTTTCTTTTCTTGTAATGTCCTTATCTGGCTTTGGTATCAGGGTAATGCTGACCTCATAAAATGAATTTGAGTATTCCCTCCTCTTCAATTTTTGGAAGACTTTGTGAGGGATTGGTATTAATTCTTCTTTAAATGTTTGGTAGAATTCACCAGTAAACCATCTGATCCTGGGCTTTTCTTTTATTTCTTTTATTATTTTTTTTTAACCTGACATCATTTTGACAATGCCATTTTGTTTTGTTTTGTTTTGTTTTGTTTTGTTTTGTTTTGTTTTGTTTTATGGGCTGGGAAAGATTCACCCTGAGGTAACATCTATTGCCAGTCTTCCTTTTTTTTTCTTCCTCAAAGCCCCAGTACATAGTTGTATATTCTAGTTGTAGATTCTAGTTCTTCTATGTGAGGTACTGCCACAGCATCGCTACTGACAGGCAAGTGGCATGGTTCTGTGCCCAGGAACTGAACCTGGGCCACTGAAGTGGAGCACACCAAACTTTAACCACTAGGTCATCAGGGCTGGCTCTCTTGGGCTTTTCTTTGGTGGGAGGTTTTGATTACTGATTCCGTCTCATTATTATTATAGGCTTATTCAGATTTTCTGTTTCTTCATAATTCAGTCTTGGTAGGTTGTATGTTTTAGGAATTTATCTGTTTCTTTTAGGTTATCCAATTTTTTGGTGTATAATTTTTATAGTAGTCTCTTATCCTTTTTATTTCTGTGGTATCAGTTATAATTTCTCCTTTTTCATTGCTTATTTTATTTATTTGAATCTTCTCTTTATTTTTTCTTAGTTTAGATAAAGGTTTCTCAATTTCGTCTAACTTTTCAAAAAACGGCTCTTAATTTATTGATTTTTCTTTTGTTTCTCTAGTCCCTATTTCATTTATCTCTGCTCTGATCTTTTTTATTTCCTTTCTTCTGATAACTTTGTTCTTGGTTTTTTTTCTTCTTTTTCTAGTACTTAGTTGAAAAGTTAGGTTGTTTATTTGAGATCTTTTTTCTCAATGTATAGGCATTTATTGCTATAAACTTCCCTCTTAGAACTGCTTTTGATCCATCCCCTAAGTTTTAGTATGCTGTGTTTCCATTTTCATTTGTTTCCAGTTAATTTTTGATTTCCCTTTACATTGTGTGTGTGTGTGTGTGAGGAAGATCAGCCCTGAGCTAACATCTGATGCCAGTCCTCCTCTTTTTTCTGATGAATACTGGCCCTGAGCTAAGATCTGTGCCCATCTTCCTCTACTTTATATGGGACGCTGCCACAGCATGGCTTGACAAGCAGCGTGTCGGTCCATGCCCAGATTCTGAAGTGGCGTACCCTGGGCCACTGCAGCCGAGCGTGCGTACCTAACCACTTCTGCCACCGGGCTGGCCACCAGTTTCCCTTTACATTTGTCCTTGTCTCATTGGTTGTTCAAGAGTATATTGTTTAATTTCCACTTATTTTTTAATTTTCCAGTCTTTTCTCCTCTTATTGATTTCTGACTTCAAACCATTGGGATCAGAAAACATACTTTGTATGATTTCAGTCTTCTTAAGTTTGCTAAGATTTGTTTTGTTACCTGTCATATGATCTACTCTAGATAATGTTGTGTGTGTGCTTGAGAAGAATGTGTATTCTGCTGGTATTGGTGGAATGTTCTGTATATATTTGTTAGATCCTTTTGGTCTAAAGTATAGCTCAAGTCCAAAGTTTCCTTGCTAACTTTCTGTGTGGATGATCTATCCATTGTTGAAAGTGATGTATTGAAGTCTTCTGCTTTTATAGGAGTATTGTCTATTTCTCCCTTCAGATCTGTTAGTATTGCTTAATATATTCAGGTACTCTGATGTTTGGAGCATATATATTTAGTGTTATTATATCTTCTTGGTAAATTGACCCCTTTATCATTATATAATTACTTTCTTTGTCTCTTGTTACAGTTTTGACTTAAAGTCTATTGTGTCTGATACGAGTATAGCTACACCTACTTCCTTTTGGTTTCCGTTTGCATAGAATATCTCCTTCCATCCCTTCACTTTGAACCTATGTGTGTCCTTAAAGATAAAGTGAGTCTTTTGTAGGCAGCATATAGTTGGGTCTTGTTTTTTTATCCATTCACCCACTTTGATTCTTTTGATTGGGGAATTTAGTCCATTTACATTTAAAATAATTATTGATAGGTAAAGACTTACCAATGCCATCTTATTAATTGTTTTCTGGCTGTTTTGTATTTTCCTTCTTCCTTTCTTCCTCTCTTGCTATCTTCCTTTGTGAATTATTGATTGTCCATAGTGGTGTGCTTTGATGCCCTTCTCTTTATCTTTTGTGTATCTACTGTAGGATTTTGCTTGTTGTTATCATGAGGCTTACATAAAACATCTTGTAGATATTACAATCTGTTTAAGCTGATAACATCTTAACTTTGATCTCATGCAGAAACTCTACCCTTTTACTCCCCTTCCAACATTTTATGTTTTTGATGTCACAGTTTACCTCTTTTTATATTCTGTATCCATTATCAAATTATTGTAACTATATTTATTTTTAATACTTCTGTTCTTTATTGTTCATACTGGAACTAAGTGAATAACATATATTATAGTATTAGAGTTTTCTAAATTTGCATATATATATATATACTAGTATGTATTATATTTTTATACATTTACATGTTACTAATTAGCATCCTTTTATTTCAAACTGAATAACTCCTTGTAGCATTTCTTGTAATGCCAGTATAGTGGTGATTAACTCCCTCAGCTTTTGTTTGTTTGGGACAGTCTATCTCTTCTTCATTTTTGAAGGACACCTATGCCTGTTAAAGAACTCTTGGTTGCCTGTTTTTTTCTTTCGGCGTTTTGAATATATTATCTCATTATCTTCTGGCCTGCAAGGCTTCTTCTGAGAAATCCACTGATAGCTTTATGGGAATTCCTTTTGTATATGAGCAATTTTTTTTCTATTGCTAACTTAAAAATTCTCTCTTTGTTTCTGATTTTAGACAGTTTTATCATAATATGTCTTAGAGATGTTCATTTTGGGTTGAAATTTTGGGGTGACATTAGCTCATAAACTTGGATGTTCAGATCTCTCTCCAGAGATCTCAGCCATTATTTCTTTAAATTACGTTTCTGCCCCTTTCTCCCACTCCTCCCCTGGAACTCCAAAATGCATAGGTTGTTTCTCTTAATGGTATATCATAGTTCATGTAGGCTTTCTTCACTTTTTCTCATTGTTTTTGTTGTTGTGGTTCTCCTTTGACTGGATAATTTCAAATGATCTGTCCTGTACTTCACAGATTCTTTCTTCAGTTTGATCCATTCTGGTGTTAATGTTCTCTATTGCATTTTTCATTTCGTTCATTGTATTCTTCAGCTCCAGAATCTGTTTGATTCTCTCTCTTAAACTTCTCATTTTGTTCATGTATTGTTTTCCTGATTTTACTGAATTATTTCTCTGTTTTTTCCTTGAGCTCACTGAACTTCTTTTAAAATTTTTTTAAATTATTTTTTAGGCTAAGTGTAGATCTCCATTTCTTTGGGGTTGGTTACTAGAAAATTATTGTGTTCTTTTGGTAGTGTCATGTTTCCTTGATTTTTTTATGTTTCTTGACATCTTGCTCTTCTGTCTTTGCATTTTAAGAGAAGGCACTTGCTTCAGTTTTTACTGACTGGCTTTGGGAGAGAAATACCTTCATCTATCTAATCTGCTAGGGATTCTGAGGCTTTCTCAGACCTTTTCTGTGGATTTGAATTCTTCACACATCTTGTCCCATTTTGGGGGGGGATTCTTAAGATTGTGTGCCTTCTCTCAGTCCTACAAAGCCAGGCTGGGTGCCAACAGCCTCCTGTTTTCTTGCTTTCCCTAGGATGGTGCTAAATTCTAAAATTTACATGCCTTCTCTCAATCCTGCAGAGTTGGGCTAGCTTTCTGTGCACACTCACTGGCCATCTAAAAAGGCTCTATCTGGCTGCCATTGGGGGCATACAAAGGGAGCCAGCCGTGTGGTAGCAGTGTGTGGGGGTGAGGCGCACTTAGTGTTGGTGGTGCCCATGGGCACCTTGCGTGTATCCACAGGTGAGGCTTTCTCAGTGGCTTGTGGATGGGCTTCTTGATGAGTTCAGGAAGCAGTTAGTAGGATCCACATTCCTTGATACCTTCAAGGGTGCTGGCTGCTATTCTGCCAGCCCTGCCCCATCTCCTAGTTTTGCAGGAACCTCAGTTTTCTGGATGGGGTGAGAAAGAAGTGGGGTCTTTGGCAGTGTTCTGCATAGCTGGGGAAGCCAATCATTCATTCACATGCTCTCACTTTCTCCCATGGGAAAAACCACAGTCCAAGAAGTTTTCTCTTGGCACTGAACTGTGCTGCCTTGGAGTGACGTGAGAAAAGTGAAACTATTCTTCTTACCCTCTTCATTGTGTCAAATCTCATATTTTTTTTGTGTGAAACTATTCTTCTTACCCCCTTCATTGTGTCCAAATCCAGTGTGCTGGAACTTTCCACTGGGCTCCCGGAATTCCACAAAGGCACTCTCATCTGTGAGTGATTGTCAAAATTAGTGTTCTCGGGGTGGGTGGGGTAGGAAGAGGGTAGAAAACTCCTATTTTTTTCATTTTGATGATGTCACTCCTCTGTTTTCTTATTGATTTTATTGGTTTTTCTATCCATTATTGAAAGTGGGTATATAAACTCCTATTATTACTATATTACTGTCTGATTTTCCCATCAGTTCTGACAGTGTTCACTTCATATGTTTGGAGGTTCTGATATTGTGTGCACATATATTTATAATTGTTATATCTTCTTGGTGAATTGACCCTTTTATCATTATATTATGTCCTTCCTTGTCTCTTTTGACAGTATTTGTTTTAAAGTTTGTTTTATCTGATATAAGTTTTCCTACTCCTGCTCTCATTTGGTCACCATTTGCATGGGATATCTTTTTCCATACCTTTACTTTCAGTCCATGTATGTCTTTAAACCTAAAGTTTGTTTCTTGTAGACAGCATATAGATGAATCTTTTAAAAAAAAATCTATTCAGCCACTCTATATCTTTTTATTGGGGAATTTAATCTATTTATATTTAAAGTCATTATTGATAGAGAAATATTTACTATTGTCATTTTGTTAATTATTTTCTGTCTCTTTTTAGCTTTTTTGTCTCTTTTCCTCTCTTGCTGTTTTCTTTATGTTTCATTAATTTTTTTAGTGACATTTTTATTATTTTCTTATTTTTGTTTGTGTATCTTCTATAGGTATTTTCTTTGTGGTTACTATGGGGCTTACATAAAGCAGCCAATAGTTATAACAGCCTATGGTGACAACAATTTAACTTCAATTTCATACAGTAACTCTAATACTTTACTTCCCTTCTTTATGTTATTGATGTCACAAATTACATATTTTTATATTTTGTGTTTATTAACATTTTATAGTTATAGTTTTTTTATTTTTGTCTTTTAACTTGTATACCAGAATTAACAGTGATTTATGCACTACCATTACTATATAACAGTATTCTGTCTTTGTCTTCATGTTTACCTTTACTAGTGAGCTTTACACTTCTGTGTACTTTTGTGTTTCTGTTTAGCTTCCATTCATTTCAACTTGAATGACTCTCTTGGGTATTTCTTTCAAGGTAGGTCTAGTGGTGATAAACTCCCTCAGCTTTTCTTTATCTGGGAATGTCTTTATTTCTGCTTCATTTTTTGAAGGATTGTTTTGCTGGATATAGGATTCTTGGTAGTTTTTTTCTTGCACTTTGAATGTGTCATGCCAGTATTTTCTGGACTGCAAGGTTTCTGCTGAGAAATCTTATACTATTATTATAAGGATTTCTTGTAAGAAGTCACTTTTCTCTTGCTTGCTTTCAAAATTCTCTTTGCTTTTGACTTTTAATACTTTGATCATAATGTGTCTTGGTGTGGACTTCTTTAGCTTTTTCCTTTTCGGAGACTTTTGGAGACTTCTTGAATCTGGATGTCAATTTCCTTCCCCAGATTTGAGGAGTTTTCGGCTATTATTTCTTTAAATAAACTTTCTGCCTCTTTCTCTCTCTCTTCTCCTTCTGGGACTCCTGTAATGTGTATGTTGGTCTGCTTTATGGTGTCCCTTTAGTCCCTTAAGTTCTTTACTTTTCAGTTTTTTTCTTTTTGCTTCTCTGATTGGATAATTTCAAGTAAACTTCTTTGAGTTTGCTGATTTTTTCTTCTGCTTCATCAAATCTCTTGAACCCCTCTAGTTAATTTTTCATTTTAGTTATTGTATTCTTTAGTCCAAAATTTCTATTTTTTGTTGTTTTTTAAAAAATATTTTCTGTCTCTTTGTCGAAATACTCATTTTGTTCACGCAACATTTTACTGAGGTAGCTGAACATTTTTATGATTGGTATTTTGAAATCTTTGTCAGATATTAGGGCATGTTTCCCTCTTTCTTATTGTTCCTTGATGCTTTGTATTGGTGTCTGCACATTTGAAAAAACTACCACCTCCTCCAGTCTTTGTAGACTGGATTCATACAGAGAAGACCTTCACCAGTAAGCCTGGCTAGAGATTCTGGAGACCTCATACTTGTTTTGTGGATGTATCTTCTCTGGACTTGTGTATGTAAATTCTTAAATAGAGAGATTTGCCCCTTTTCTCGGGAGTTCATGATCTTTTGCCCCCTCTGGTGTCTGTCTGATGTTCTGCAGGTCCTCTGGAGTGGCAGCACACCGCACAATTCTTTTTTGTTTGTTTGTTTGTTTTGTTTTCAGCAGTCTCTAAGCATGTTCTGTATATGGAACTTGGCAGTGCTCTGAGACAGACAAGGCAGAAACCAGTTTCCCAGAGGATTCTCTGAAAAGTCTGAACATTGGATGTATATTTGAGTCTTCTCCTTCTCTCTCCAGGGAGAAGCTGAGACTGATTTCCCAATTGTGTTGTGCTGAACTGGTGAGAGGGGCTTTGGCATTGAGAGCATACTAATCCAAACTGTTGTCTTTGCTCTTGGTGGTCCCTAGGCAACTCAAGTATGCTGGGTCCCATCAGCACTTCAAGACAGACAGTACAGAAGCCAGTGCCTCAAGCATCCCCCTGAAAAGCTGGGATGTGGATGAATATTCAATCTTTTCGCTCCCCAGGAAGAAGCTGGAATTTGGGGTTTTTTGCCTGCTTGTTCTGCACAAACAAAGCCAGGGGGAGGGGCTATGACCAGTGAGAGTGTACTAGTTCATATCATCACCTTTGTTTCTCAGCAGCTCCCAACCTTGGTACCTTTTCTGTTAGTGCTGAGATTCAGGCCAGAAAGAAAACAGTCCTTCAGGCAGCCCCCCAAAAGTCAGAAATTTGGACATATGGTTCAGTATTTTTCTTCCCTCCCCAGGGAGAAGCTGGAAGCTGGCAAGTGTTTTCTGATTGTGTGGTGATATGTTGGGAGGAGAGATTATCACTAGAAGTTGTCACAAATTTCCCTCTGGCTTCAATGTGGCTGTTCCACCTTCATCCAGTGTGCAAGAGCCTCTCAGCTGATGTCTGCATTTCTCACAAAGGGAATCAGTGCTTGTGTTGTATTGGCGTCTCCATAGGGCGAAGGAGGGCCCAGGGCTCCCTGCTGTGCATCGTGCTGATGTCGTCTTCCTGACTTCTTAGCTTAGATGAGGCCGAGTGATTTTCTTAGGTCAGTGAAGTATGAATCAGTCACGTGTAGAAGCTTTGGGGGCCAGCATGTACTTCCCTTCATTCTCCCTTTTCCTTTGCTGCTGTCACCGGGAATGTTACAGATAGAATTTATATCAGCCCGAGTTTCAGAGTGATGATGTGAAACAGAACTTCTAGGTAAACTTCAATGGACGTGTAGTAGGGGCAGGAAATAGATATTTGTGTTTAAGCCACTAGAATTTTACAGTTGTTTGTTATTTCAGCATAATCTAACCTATATCAATTTATACAATTAATAAATGATACTGGTCTGGTTTTTTTGTTCGTTCTTTCTTTAGTTTTGGCATCAGAGTACTATTACATTGTAAAATGAAATGGGGAAAAATCTATCTGTTTCTAGATTTTTATAGTTTATATAACAAAGATATTCTGTAATCCTTGGTGGTTTCATAGGAATTTCCTGTAAAACTCTTTGGCCTTGTGACAT
This sequence comes from Diceros bicornis minor, assembly GCF_020826845.1. Lineage (NCBI taxonomy): Eukaryota > Metazoa > Chordata > Mammalia > Perissodactyla > Rhinocerotidae > Diceros > Diceros bicornis. The sequence continues at coordinate 30,839,961 of NC_080775.1, forward strand.
TTTTCATGGTAGATTTTCAATATTTTCCCCTAAGCATATTAGTCTATTCAAGTTTTCTACATTTCATTGAGTTTATTTTGATAATTTATATTTTGTTAGAGTGTTATCTACTTCGTCTAAATTTTTTTATCATTTATGGTACAAAGATATATAGTACATTATCTTATAATTTTAAAATATCTTCCACTATCTATGCTTATTTCCTTTTGTATTTCTTTTATTCATTTCTTTTATTCAGTTTAGAGCTCAGGCTCTGGAGCTAAACCTCTTGGGTATGAATTCAGGCACGGCCAATTACTAATTATATGACTGTGCTTAAACTGATTACCTTCTCTGTGCCTCAGTTTTCTCATGTACAGATGAGGGAATCATATTATATACTTCAAAGAATTATTTTGATAATTAAGGAAGACAGTACAACTTGAGAATTAGTTTAAAGTGCTCCTGGACAGGCATTTGCACAAGTTCCTGATGGAATCCAATGCAACTCCCTCCCCTTTTTAAAATTTAGTTTTTTTAAACTTACAGCAGATACAGAGAACCACAGAAAATAAACATGAAACTTAATGAAGTGTTTAAGGGGAACACCCTGAAACTATTACCCAGAGCAAGAAATAGAACTTTGCCAGTCATTCCAGAATCCCCTTCATGCCCTGTCTAATCATAGCCCTCCTGTCTCCACAACAGTTACCACTCTTCTAATTTTTGTTTGTGTGTGTGTGAGGAAGATCAGCCCTGAGCTAACATCCGTGCTAATCCTCCTCTTTTTGCTGAGGAAGACTGGCTCTGAGCTAACATCTATTGCCAATCCTCCTCCTTTTTTTATTTCCTCAAAGCCCCAGTAGATAGTTGTTTGTCATAGTTGCACATCCTTCTAGTTGCTGTATGTGGGATGCGCAGCCTCAGCACGGCCGGAGAAGCGGTGCATCGGTGCGTGCCCGGGATCCAAACTGGGCCGCCAGTAACAGAGCGCGTGCACCTAACCGCTAAGCCACGTGGCCGACCCTCTTCTAATTTTTACATTGAATCACTTCTTTGCACATCTTTATAGTTTTACCACCTAAATGTGCCTTTGTAGACACTATAATGTGTGAGTCATATTTAAAATTTTATATATCTTAAATCTTATGAGTTTCTCCTCTGTCTCTCTGTTTTCCTTACAATTTATGAACTGCATAACTCAGAGCACTGCCCTATAGAATTTTTTACAATCAGGATTTTCCTGATTGCATAATTATGGTGCAATGTTTGCCTGTGTTCCTCTGCCCTCTTGCAGCTGGATCCATGACGTTGATCATATTCAGGTTTGATTTCTTTGTCAATATTATAGGTGGTCTTGTTCCTTTCATAGAGAGACGTAAGGAGTCTGGTTGTCTCTCTTGCTGTGACATTAGCAGCCCTTGAAACTTAATACCTAAATCTGTTAATTTATTGGAAGTTACAAAATGATGATAATCTAATTTTATCATATTTTTTAATTTATTAATTAGAACACTTTTATAAGCAGGCACTTCCTGTCATCTACTAATTTGTTATTCAGTGGTACTGATTATATAGTATAAATAGGATAAATGCTTGGCTCTTTTTCTTTATATACCAGTTTTCATTATAATGAATTTTCTGAAAGTGACCAATTATTATTTTAAAAATATCATCATGAACTTATGGATTTTAACATGGATTTCAATCAGTTATGGTTATTATCTTTTTGGAAGGTCAATTGTACCATCTTTGCCCAGTGGGATCTTCTTCAGTTTGTACCTAAGTCCTTTTGACATGACCCTAGTCATCTTTGATAGCTTCCTTGCTATTTGGTATGACAAAATATTCTGAGTTTATCTTGCACATATTCTGCCTCCACCTAACATCAGCCATTTCTCTGAGAATTCTCATTTCTTTTAGTGGGAAATTGTATTTTATTCTTTTTGCTACAGAGTTTGTCACAGTTTCTAGGCCATTTCATTGGATGGAGACAGACACCCACACTCATGTATTTTAAGAATAAGTAGCCTCATGAGTTCTTACTGTCAAATTATATACTATAGAGATTTTTTAACCTCTTTTATATTGATTGTATATTTCCTTTCTTCCACACTGAGAATCTTGGATTTTAAATATACAGAGAATAATAGGATTAGAAAATCCCATAATTATTCATTTGCTTTATTCAAAAATACATATGCAATACTCTCAGAATAACAATATTAATACTTTCACTCCATATGATTATTGAGAATAGTCAAATATTTTTGAATATGCCCTCTTCATTCTCTCCCAGAATTTTTAATAGTTGTGCTGTATGTACATTGACATAGCATTAAACTGTTACATACTATACTCTTTCTCTTTTAGCCTTCATTTAGTCTTAATTTTACAAGTATATATTTAGTGTTTATCACCAGTCCTTATTTGCTCTCTCTCTGTATTTTGGTTCTATGAAGCTCATTCTCTAGTAGATTTTTCAGGACAGACTCATGGGAACTATATTCTTTGAGGTCTTGCACATTAATAACAGTCTCCCAGTCCTTTTTATCCTTGCAAGTCAAATTTTGACTTATACTTTTGCTTTAGTTTTCTTCTTCGGAGACTGTTATTATCCATATGTTGACTCTCATTTGCCTATTTTCAGTATTTGTTACTTTCTCTCACATTCATTTAACTCTTCATTTTTTTAAAAAAATGCCTTTTAAAAGGCCTTATTTGGAAATAACTTTAAATTTATAGAAAAGTAAAAAAAATAGTACAAAGAATACCTATATACTGTACCCTTAGTCTAGATTAATCTGTTGTTAAAATTTTTTCCCATTTGCTTTTTTGTCTTTGCCTTTTGCTCTCTTTTATATAGTATGTTATATATGTGTGCATAACATAAATATATATGTATTTTTTTTCTGAACTATTTGAGAGTAAATTGAGTACATGATAGCCCTAATACTAAAGCACGTATTTCCTAGGTTTAAGCATATTTTTTGCATAGTCACAAGACAATTTTCAACTTCAGTAAGTAAGATCAATATAATACTTTTTCTAATCTACCGTTCATAATCCAGTATTTGTCTTTTAACCCCATGTTATCCTGTATAACATTTTTTCCTTTCCAATACAGAATCCAGTCCAGGGTCAGGTATTGCATGTAGTTGTTATGTTCTTAGCCTTCTTTAATCTAGAATATTTCCCTAGCTTTTCTTTGTCTTTTATGACATTAAAATTTTTAAAGAATACTGTCTCCTTAAAGAAGTTTCCTCATTTTAGATTTGTCTGGTGTTGTTCTTAGGGTATCATATCCAGAACTACACTGTATACATCTGTCATTAATTTGTGGTTTTGATAATGATCACCTGATTTCTCTATCTTATTATTTTTTCCCTAGCTACTTATAAGTAATCTATAGGAAAAGCCTTTAAGATCATGCAAATATCCTATTCTCTATCAAAATTTCCTTGATTTAGGATGTATTCATAATTCTTTCCTGAACTAGTCTCTACTTTGAAGGTTCCAAAATGATGCTTTTCCAACTCTGGTACCACTTCTACATCCAGCCAATTGGTACCTGGCTTTCTGTTGAAAGCAAAAGTCCTACCTTCACTCATATTTCTTTTCTTTCTTTCTTCCTTTATTATTGGTGTGAAATCATGGATTCTCCTTTTTCTAGTGATTTTATAGCTCATACTATTCTTTGTTTTTTAGCTCTAAAATTGTCCTAGCATTGGCAAGTAGGAGTTTATTCAAGATAATCACTATGTCCTTATGACATGACCCTAGTAGTCATTGAGATGACATTCGCTGCTGTTTCGTATGACAAGATGTCCCAAACTAATCTTGCACATTTCCTGCCTTGTAGCTGGAATCAGCCAATTTTCTTACAAAGCTTGTTTTTTTCAAATGGGAAATGTTATCATAAGCCAAGATCTGAAAGCTAATGGTGCCCATTGGTACTGGGGTCTCTTTGCTTCTGGGTGCAATGAGCAGTCAGACTAGAAAATATACACAAATGTATATATATATATATATATATATATATATATATATATGCACATACACATATACATATTCATACGCATGTATGCCTACATACACATACATGTGCATTTATGCACACATATACGCATAGATATATTTAGAAATCATGAGTTCTTACAGACACTTTCAATTCCAGTCAGTCCCCTCAGGGCTTCTTCTTGCCTTCCTCCGCTTCATATGCATACGTCCTTTCTTTCACAGTGTGAATCTTGACTTTGCACGAGATCAACATATTTACTCATTTGCACAACTCTGTAAGCCTCTAAAATCGTTTTTGAATTGATTGGCTCATACCACTAGAAAAACAAACCAAGTAAAAGATTTCATGATTTTATTTTTCTTACGGAAGACTGAGAAAATAATACTGTGTTCATGAGTTACTTGGATTAGTGCCTTTTTTTTTTCAGTTTGTTCATTTCTTAAGTTGCTTCCATTTTTAGTTCCCTCTTCATATCCTTGTTAATATAATTTGTTTTCTGGAATATGTAGAATATTAACCTGTTTTCAAAAATAAAAATATGAGAAAGAGAAAGATCATCTTTTCCTGAATCCCTTCCCCTGCATTCCCTCGTTTACCCCTTTGTGTAAGTAACCATCTACATTGTTTTCTGTTTTATTATTCCTCTGTTTCATTTTTTAAAGGCAAATGTCTCTATATTTTTATCTGTTTTTCTCCTTATTTCTCCTTATTTCTTACCTCAAAGGTAACATACTAGATATCCGCTTCTTCACTTTTATTTTTCACTTAACATTCTCTCCTGGAAATTCTTTCATGTCAGTTTCTGGAGAACTTTTTCATTCATTTTACAGCTGTTTGTATCACATTATGTATCACTATCTATACCATACCATAGTTTATAGTATGTATCTTAGGTTATTCAAACAATAACCTATGCTTGAACATTTAGGTGGTTTGAATATTATGCAATTACAAATGATGCTATAATAAGCAACCTTGTACATATGTGTTTTCATTGTTTGATTTATGATTATGTATTAACCTAAAGTATAAATAAACCAAGAAAACTAGAGACTAATACAAATATATTTAATTCCTAGAAATGTTTATGAAATAATGAGAGAGCTTTAAAAACACTCGTTAAAACTTTTCTCACCATTTTTGTGTCAGATCTAGCATTATGGTAATTTATTTTTAACTTTATCAAAATGAGAGAAAATTTTGCTGTACAGTTGCATAAATTTGAAGTCTAGGCAATTCACAATAGATCTATTTTTTCTATTTAGTAGACTAAATACGTTTCTTTATGTAGCTCTTGATGAAGTACCAGATAAAAAGCTTATGCTTGAGCATCAAGATTCAGTGTCAAAAACCCAAATGCACATAAAGAAGCAAAGAACTCCCACAAGGGAAAGACTCGTTAGTAAGTATAATAATCATAAATAACTTCATATTATTTTAACTTAAACTCATCAGAAGATCTTTTTTCTTTGGTTCATGAAGATATATCTCAGCATATATTTTGTAGACATTTTACATGTTGATTTAAAGTGTGAATCCCCTAAGATAACTGAGAACAAGAGCAAAATTATTGATACACATTGGTTGGAATTTCTGACCATAAGACTATTTCATATGCATGAGTAATGTGCTCACTGTCCACCAAGAACAATAACAGGCCATTAACTGTCTCACAAAGGATGTGTACCTTTTAACCAACCCCAGGAGATTACTGGTCCAAAAGACCAATGGGTGCCTCTTACCTGTGTCATTGTCTTTTTGCAATAGACTCCAGTTGTTGAACAGAGATATTACTGAGATCAGTAACTCAAAAACCACATAAGGCTCAGAGGGGTCCAGGGGGAGGCAGCTTAGGTCGCCCCGAGAGCATCTTGTTGAATGGGTCTCCACTCAGCAGTAACAGCCTTTATGCTAACCCCATAGGTATGTGCCATCAAATCCCTGTAGGTAGAATGTGAATGTGTCATTAGTCAAAAAGTCCCACCAATGTTTTATAATTTGAGAAAGAGAGGGCCAAAAGATTTGCAATTATCTCCTCTGAAATAAGATGTCATGTCCCTTACAGATGACATCCCGGAATTTCACTTGGATAGTAGGTCCTTGTACCTTGCCTATATTAATGGCACAGCCATGTTGTACTATATGGACCAACAGGATGTCCAGTCCTTGTTGGATGGTGCTCTTGTCTGGGGCCCACCAGAAGAATGTCATCAATATAGTGGAAAGCTAATAGTCTCTCTGTGAGCCAGACTTTTTCCAGGTCATGCCCTACCCATTGATGACAGACAGATGGTGAATTTAGGGAGCCTTGTGAAAGGATATTAGTGGCGTTTTTCAATCAATTCTACATAAGAGTAAACTGATCCTGGTCATCTGCATGAAGAGGGATACTGAAAAGAGAGTTCAAGATGTTGGATGCTGTATACCAATTTGCTTCATCTTGGACAATAGCTTTATGACAGTCACAATGTCAGTGCCAAGTTGGTACTAACACTTTGTGCAGTCTTAATCAACTTAGTCTCTAGGCACTCAAAATTTTGTGCACAGGCCAGATAGGGCTATTGAATGGAGAAATAGTCTACAGAGTTAGCAGGCTTCCTTAAGCTCAGCAATAAGGGCAGTTATTTCTTTTTTATACCCAGGCAGTTAATATTGTTTTTGGTAGGTATTGCTACTAGGCTCTGGTAGTTGGGTGGCTCAAGATCTTCCACATGCCCCATTAAAATACCCTGACTGCAGCAAATCCTGTCAGAACTTGGAAGTGAATGTGAGTGGTAGGTCACATAGTTAATACATCTATACCAATAATACATTCAGTAGTAGAGGCAATAACAATAGAATCTACTGTAGTCTGGCCTGGAAAAGGTTTCTGTTGGTGGTGGTGACCCCAAACCAGAGTGCATTATCTGTTTCCCTCTCATTCTGGTCCCAGGCCTTATGAGGATCACAGTTACCAGTACACCAATATCCAAAAGGCCCAAGAAATGCAATTCTCCCCCACCTGCCCATTGAACTCTGTCCTTGGCATAGGTCCTCATATCTCCACTGTGGACATAGGTGCCTTGCTATAAGCCCTAATCTCGTTTATTTTTGAAAGCTGAAATCAGGGTAAATGTATATGAGGTTCTCTGATTTGTCTCAAGATTCACTGGTAGAGGTAAAGGGAATAGCACTTGTATTAGTCACAGCGGCCACCACCCTGTGGACCCTAGTGGGGCTACATGTTGGTTCCTCAATGGCCCATAATCTAACCATGAGGACCTTGGTGGAGAGCTCATCAATCTACTCCTTTGAGACCCCATTGTATGGTAATCAGACCCATAGGTCTTAGGTCAGGCCATCGCCCACATCATCCAGTAGAGGGCGCAGTATTACCAATTTATTTTATAGAGATGTTTTGCACTCCTTTTATAGCAGTAGATATAGCTGTTTATACTACATTATATACCAAAATTTATACTATACCATAGTTTATAATGTATATGTTAGTTTATTCAACCCATCTTCTATTCTTGTAAGTTTAGGTAGTTTTAAATATTTTGCAATTACACATAATACTGTAATGAAAAAAACTTGTATATACACATTTTCATTGTTTGATCTATGAATATTTATTAACCTAAAGTATAAATAACCCAAGAAAACTAGAGACTAATATAAAACATTTTTGATGCCTAGGAATATTTATGAAACAATGAGACAGCTTCAACACCATCTATTAAAATTGGTCTCACAATTTTCATGTGAGTCTAGCATTGTGGCAATTTACTTAAAAATTTATAAAAATGAGAGAAAATGCTGGTGCACAATTATTATGAACTTGAAATCTAGAGATTTCACAATAAATTTGTTTTTCCATTTAGTGGACTAAATGTATCTTTTTATGTAGCTCATGATAAAGTGCCACATGAAAAACTTATGCAGGAGAATCAAGGTGCAGTGTCAACAACCCAACTGCAAGTAAAGAAACAAAGAACTCTCAGAAGGGAAGGACTCACTAGTAAGTATAATAATTATAGACAACTTTAAAATATCTTAAATTAAACTCATCAGATGATCTTTTTGTTTGGTTCATGAATATGTATTTGGGCATATATTTTATAGAGATTTTACACTTTGACCTAAGGTATTAATACCCTAAGATATTAGAAAACAGAAACAAAAGTATTGATACCTTTTGGTTGGGATTTCTGGCACTAAGATTATTTTATGGTCTTGGGTCATGTACTCAGTATGACTCAAAAACAGGCCATCAACTGACTCTCAAAGGGTGTACTTATCAGCTCACTCCAGGAGATTACGGGTCCATAAGTCCAGCAGTTGACTCTGACCAGTGGCAGTGTCCTTCAGCCATTGCCTACAATTGGTGAACAGAGAGATGCTGTGACATGTAACTCAAATGGAAAATGTGGATTGTAGGGACCAAGGGCAAGGGTCACTAAGAAGTCTGTCAGAGGAACTCCAGGGCATCTGTTTGTCAGGTCCCACTCAAATGCAGAGATCTTTTTTGTAACCTGATATTTGAGTGTCATCAAGATACCCATGTGAGGAGGGTGGATCACCAGCAGACAAAGAGTGCCACCAAATTGCTGAGACTCCTTGTATCTCTTGGACCAGAGAGGGCAAAGGTTTAGCAATTGTCTACTCTCAAGTGAGACGTTATGCACCTTCCATATGATGCTCTGGAATTTCACTTGGGTTTCAGGTCCTTGTAACTTGTCTATATTTATGTGGGTTAATGGAGTGTCCAGTCCTTGTTTGTTGTTGCCCCTTTCTGGGTCCACGTGGATGATGTCATCAATAGAGTAGAAGGCTAGTGGTCCCTCTGGCAATGGGACTTTTTCCAGGTCATGACCTTGATGACCTTCTGTCAGATAGGGAATTTAATGAGTCTTGTAGAAGAACAGTAATAATGTATTGTAACCCATTCCTTATAAGGGTAAACTGATCCTGATCATCTTAGTGGACAGGGATGCTGAAAAGGGCATTTGTGATGTCAATTGCTGTATACCAAGTTCCTTCATCTTGGGAAATAGCCTCTGTGACAGTCACAGTGTCAGGTACTGCTGGTGTCAAGGGCTGCACTGTAGCATCGAACTGTCTATAATCAAGTGAGACTCCAGAAACCCAAAATCTTGTGCATAGGCCCGTTGGGGAACTTTGGCACAGCAATGAGGTCAGGTATTTTTTTCTCCCTCAGACAGTTGTTTTTGGGAGACAAAGGCACTAGATGCTGGTAGATGGGTAGGTACACAGCCTTCCACAGGTCCCACTGAAATGGCCTTAACTGCAGCAATTCCCTTCAAGGCAAGTGGGGGTTCACATAGACAGTGCATTTATACCAATAATGCATTCAGTAGCGGGCACCATAACAATGGAGGTTTGTGATGACCCAATGGTCCTACCATTAGTCGTCTGCCTAAGAGTCCTGTTGATGGTGGCCTCATACCCCAAACCAAAGAGATTATTTATTTCCCCTCATTCTGGTGTCATAGATTGTGTGGATCATAGACAGTTTGTACCAGTATCCAAAAGGCCCCAAAATGCAATTCTTCCTCATTTTCCCATTGAACTGTGTCTTTGGTATAGGGCCTTCTTTCCCTAGTGGTGACATGGAGCTCTTGGCCTGATCCATAGTCTTATTTATGTTGAAAAGCTGAGAGTTCTGGTTAAAAGTTGGCAGGGTTTTCCATTCATCTCAAGATTTACTGGGACAGGTAAAGGGGATGGCACTTATATTAATTATGGGACCGTCACCCTGTGGACTCTTGGGGGCTTCCTGTTGCATTCTCAATGGCACACTACCTAGTCATGAGCTCCTTGGTAGACAGCCTATCAGTCTTCTCACTTGAGAAAATATTGTTGAGTAACAAGACCCAGAAATCTCTTCAGGAAGACCATTTCCTGGTTTTTCCAGGAGTATGTGACTGATTAACATTTTTATGTCACTCTCTCTGATGGTCTGTCTTTGCTATTTTAGCAGTAGTTGTTTTTTTCCATGCCCAGAAATTTCTTAGTTATGATCCAAATTGTGTCACGGACCAATTTTCCTGACCTTACAGGAAGGTTTACTTGAGCTCAATAATCAACAGTAGTGGCATGAATGAACCTAGAAATCCGAGTCTGGTTAACAATCTTATCATTGATTCTTTTCACTCTTTCATTGTAGAACCAAGAAACCACCAGTGTGGTTTGCAGGGCTGCTATAGCCTCTGCGAGAGTGGTCCAAACATATATTTTAGCCATAGGGAACTCATCACAAATTAGCCAAACCTTTCAGAGCCTGAATAATACTTGGTTGAGGAAGGAGAGGGTCTTAGGTGTTTGCATCTCATTCGTCTTCTTTCCTTTACTTCCTTGAGCAAAGTGGCCCCTTTCAGGGCACTCTGAAGGAAGGATTCCATAGTTATGTACCTCACAAGGTGTCACTCTCCCTGGCTTCGTTTAACAAGATTATCTCCTTCATTGTGGAGGTGAACTACCCAAGTCTCTAAGGTCTTTCCAGACAGCCAAGAAAAGCAATCCTGAAGGGCTCTACATTCTTTTTTATTAAAGGACCGGTCTCTACAGCTAACTGCATCGTGGGTGTCCACTGGTGCCAGGAACCTGTGTAGAGTGAACAAGTGGTTGAGTACAACTCCATTCACAGGCTCTTGGATGACTTTTAATCTCATTACTGGAGGACCATAAGCAATAGCCTAGAAATTGCTTCCCTAGATTTCTCAGAGCTCCTCTGTTGAATTTCTAATTTGACCACTAGGCATTTTGGCCATGTAGATAGGAGCTAAAGAGAAGGGCCATTGATATCCTTCAGAACTAAAAAGCTTACATAAGCCATCTGCTAGTACTCTCTAAGACCAACTACATAGTCCATGGGGCATTCCCTAAGACCCATTGGCATGGCTGATGAAGTGCCCCATGGGACCTTCAAACTCCTGCAAATGATCTACAACCAGCCCCAAGGAGGCCCTATGGATTTCTCTATTGTCTCCCAAAAGTGCCCCCATGGAATCTTCAGGATTTTTGCTTTTTCAGAATGACATTGTGCTTAATTGACTACCCTGCTTACTATGCCAATTTGTCACTCTGTTCCCATGTGTCTATGTGGTTATATAAGACCACGAGCCAAATTCAATGTAACAGTTAAGCCTTTATTCACTTGCTGTGATTATATAAACAGAGGGTTAAACGAGAAAGGGCACTGGCTCCCCAACGTTCATTTCTTTCCGTGGAATGGCCCCAAGTAAGGGTCAGTTATATTAGTGCACACAGGGAAATCCTTTCACTTCTGTTTTATGGAACTGGGGACCCGGAAAAGGAGGTGGAAAGTCTAGGAGGAAAAAATGCCAAATACTGAGTTAGAATGGATAAATGTGTCTTTAAGGTCCCCTAATGAAGTAGTCTTGGCAGAGGTACTTGAACAGTGTTTCAGCTAGGGCCATTTACCTCTCATAAGTAGCTCTCTAAATGCAGGTGCCTAGGGTAGGAATGCAGATATATGGAAGAACATACATGTGCACATATACATGCATATACGCATACACAGACATATTTGGAAATCACAGGTTCTCACAGACACTTTCATTCCCGTCCATCCCCTCAGGGCTTCTTCTTGCCTTCCTCCATTTCATATGTGTTATATCCTTTCTTTCATAATGTAAGTCTTGATTTTGAACAACATCAATACATTTATTCATTTGCTCAATTCTATAATGCTTCTAAATTTGTTCCAGAATTATTTAGCACATAGTAGAAAAACTAACCTATTAAAAAAGGTTTTGTGATTTTATTTGTACCCCACTCTCTTGTTTAAGGCTGCAGGTATATGCAAATACAACCAGTTTTATTTATTTATTTATTTTTTAATTTTTTGTTTATTGCAGTAACATTGGTTTATAACATTGTATAAATTTCAGGTGTACATCATTATACTTCTATTTCTGCATAGATTACGTCATGTTCACCACCAAAATACTAATTACAACCCATCACCACACACATGTACCGAATTATCCCTTTCACCCTCCTCCCTCCCCCCTTCCCCTCTGGTAACCACCAATCCAATCTCTGTTTCTATGTGTTTGTTTATTGTTGTTATTATCTACTGCTTAATGAAGGAAATCATACGGTATTTGACCTTCTCCCTCTGACTTATTTCACTTTGCATTATACCCTCAATGTCCATCCATGTTGTCACAAATGCCCGGATTTCATTGTTTCTTATGGCTGAGTAGTATTCCATTGTGTATATATACCACATCTTCTTTATCCATTCGTCCCTTGATGGGCACTTAGGTTGCTTCCAAGTCTTGGCTATTGTGAATAACGCTGCAATGAACACAGGGGTGCATGTACCTTTACAAATTGGTGTTTTCAAATTCTTTGGATAAATACCCAGCAGTGGAATAGCTGGATCATATGGTAGTTCTATCCTTGATTTTTTGAGGAATCTCCATACTGTTTTCCATAGTGGCTGCACCAGTTTGCACTCCCACTAGCAGTGTATGAGAGTTCCCTTCTCTCCACATCCTCTCCAACATATGTTGTTTCCTGTCTTGTTAATTATAGCCATTCTGATGGGCGTGAGGTGATATCTCATTGTAGTTTTGATTTGCATTTCCCTGATAGTTAGTGATTTTGAACATCTTTTCATGTGTCTGTTGGCCATCTGTATATCTGCTTCGGAGAAATGTCTGTTCAGGTCTTTTGCCCCTTTTTTAATTGAGTTGGTAGGTTTTTTGTTGTTGAGATGCATGAGTTCTTTATATATTTTGGAGATTAAGCCCTTATCAGATGTATGGTTTGCAAATATCTTCTCCCAATTATTAGGTTGTCTTTTCGTTTTGTTGATGGTTTCCTTTGCTGTACAGAAGCTTTTTAGTTTGATGTAGTCCCATTTGTTTATTTTTTTCTATTGTTTCTCTTGCCCGGTCAGACATGGTGCTTGAAAAGATGGTGCTAAGACCGATGTCGAAGAGCGTACTGCCTATGTTTTCTTCTAGAAGTTTCCTAGTTTCAGGTCTTACATTCAAATCTTTAATCCATTTGGAGTTAATTTTTGTGTATGGTGTAAGGTAAGGGTCTACTTTCATTTTTTTTGCATGTGGCTATCCAGTTTTCCCAACACCACTTGTTGAAGAGACTTTCTTTTCCCCATTGTATGTTCTTGGCTCCTTTGTCAAAGATTAGCTGTCCATAGATGTGTGGGTTTATTTCGGCTTTCGATTCTATTCCATTGATCTGTGTGTCTGTTTTTGTGCCAGTACCATGCTGTTTTGGTTACTGTAGCTTTGTAGTATATTTTGAAATCAGGGAGTGTGATACTTCCAGCTTTGTTCTTTTTTCTCAGGATTCCTTTAGCTATTCGGAGTCTTTTGTTGTTCCATATAAATTTTAGGATTCTTTGTTCTATTTCTGTGAAAAATGTTGTTGGAACTTTGATAGGGATTGCATTGAATCTATAGATTGCTTTAGGAAGTATGGCCATCTTAACTATGTTAATTCTTCCAATCCAAGAGCACGGAATATCTTTCCATTTCTTTGTGTCTGCTTCAATTTCTTTCAGAAATGTTTTATAGTTTTCGGTGTACAGATCTTTCACTTCTTTGGTTGAGTTTATTCCTAGGTATTTTATTCTTTTTGTTGCAATTGTAAATGGGATTGTATTCTTAATTTCTCTTTCTGCTACTTCGTTGTTAGTGTACAGAAATGCAACTGATTTTTGTATGTTGATTTTGCATCCTGCAACTTTACCATATTCGATTATTACTTCTAAGAGTTTTCTGGTGGATTCTTTAGGGTTTTCTATATATAAAATCATGTCATCTGCAAATAGTGACAGTTTCACTTCTTCCTTTCCAATTTGGATCCCTTTTATTTCTTTCTCTTGCCTGATTGCTCTGGCTAGGACTTCCAGTACTATGTGAAATAGAAGTGGTGACAGTGGGCATCCTTGTCTGCTTCCTGTTCTTAGAGGGATGTCTTTCAGTTTTTCACCATTGAGGATGATATTAGCTGTGGGTTTCTCATATATGGTCTTTATTATGTTGAGGTACTTTCCTTCTATACCCATTTTATTCAGAGTTTTTATCATAAATGGATGCTGTATCTTGTCAAATGCTTTCTCTGCATCTATTGAGATGATCATGTGATTTTTATTCTTCATTTTATTAATGTGGTGTAATACGTTAATTGATTTGCGAATGTTAAACCATCCTTGCGTACCTGGAATAAATCCCACTTGATCATGGTGTATAATCTTTTTAACGTATTGTTGTATGCGATTTGCTAGTATTTTGTTGAGGGTTTTTGCATTGATGTTCATCAGTGATATTGGCCTGTAATTTTCTTTTTTTTGTGTTGTCCTTGTCTGGTTTTGGTATCAGGGTAATGTCAGCTTCGTAGAATGAGTTAGGGAGCTTCCCCTGCTCCTCAATTTTTTGAAAGAGTTTGAGAAGGATAGGTATTAAGTCTTCTTTGAATGTTTGGTAGAATTCACCAGGGAAGCCGTCCGGTCCTGGACTTTTATTTTTGGGGAGGTTTGTGATTACTGTTTCGATCTCCTCACTGGTGATTGGTCTATTCAAATTCTCTACTTCTTCTTGATCCAGTTTTGGAAGGTTGTATGATTCTAAGAATTTATCCATTTCTTCCAGATTGTCGAATTGGATGGCATATAGCTTTTCATAGTATTCTCTTATAATCTTTTGTATTTCTGAGGTGTCTGTTGTAACCTCTCCTCTTTCATTTCTGATTTTACTTATTTGTGCCTTCTCTCTTTTTTTCTTGGTGAGTCTAGCTAAAGGTTTGTCAATTTTGTTGATCTTTTCAAAGAACCAGCTCTTGGTTTTATTAATTTTTTCTATTGTTTTTTTGGTCTCTATTTCATTTATTTCTGCTCTGATTTTTATTATTTCCCTTCTACTGATTTGGGGCTTTGTTTGTTCTTCTTTTTCCACTTCCTTTAGGTACATTGTTAGATTGTTTATTTGAGATTTTTCTTGTTTGTTGAGATAGGCCTGTATTGCTATAAACTCCCCTCTTAGAACCGCTTTTGCTGTATCTCGTAAGTTCTGGCATGTCGTATTTTCATTTTCATTTGTCTCCAGGTATTTTTTGATTTCTTCGTTAACCCAGTCGTTGTTCAGTAGCATTTTGTTTAATCTCCACATATTTGTGGCTTTTCTGATTTTCTTCCTATAGTTGATTTCTAGTTTCATACCGTTGTGGTCAGAAAAGATGCTTGGTATTATTTCAATCTTCTTAAATTTATGGAGACTTGTTTTGTGGCCTAATATGTGATCAGTCCTGGAGAATGTTCCATGTGCATTTGAAAAGAACGTGTATTCTTCGGTTTTTGGATGGAATGCTCTGTATATATCTACTAGGTCCGTCTGTTCTAGTGTGTCGTTTAAGGCCAATGTTTCCTTATTGATCTTCTGTTTGGATGATCTATCCGTTGGTGTAAGTGGAGTGTTAAAGTCCCCTACTATTATTGTGTTACTGTCTATTTCTGTTTTTATGTCTGTTAATAATTGCTTTATATATTTAGGTGCACCTACATTGGGTGCGTAGATATTTACAAGTGTTATATCCTCTTGTTGGATTGTTCCCTTGATCATTATGTAATGCCCTTCTTTGTCTCTTTTTACAGTTTTTGTTTTAAAGTCTATTTTGTCTGATATGAGTACTACTACCCCAGCTTTCTTTTCATTGCCATTTGCGTGGAGTATCTTTTTCCATCCCTTCACTTTCAGTTTGTGAGTGTCTTTAGGTCTGAAATGTGTCTCTTGTATGCAGCATATATATGGGTCTTGTTTTTTAATCCGATCAGCCACCCTATGCCTTTTAATTGGAGCATTTAGTCCATTGACGTTTAAAGTAGCTATTGATAAGTATGTACTTACTGCCATTTTTTAACTTTTTTTTTTTTCTCAGTGTTTTAGTAGTCCTTCTCTGTTCCTTTCTTCTTCTATACAGAATTGATGGTCACTTTAGTTCGACCTCTGTCTGAAAGCTGTACTCTTTAACTCCCCTCCTCCCTCATGTTTTTGATATCATATCTAACCTCTTTTTTGTGCATTTGTATCCATTATGTTCTTATCATGGAAATAGATAATTTTTCCTATTTGTGGTCTTCTCTTTTCCCCTTAAATCAGTCCCTTTAACATTTCTTGTAGCACTGGTTTCTTGGTGACAAACTCCTTTAATTTTTGCTTGTCTGGGAAATTTTTGATCTCTCCTTCCATTTTGAATGATAACCTTGCTGGGTAGAGTATTCTTGGCTATAAGTTTTTTCCTTTTAGCACTTTAAATATATTGTGCCACTCTCTTCTAACCTGTAAGGTTTCTGCTGAGAAGTCAGCTGATAGCCTTATGAGGTTTCCTTTGTATGTAACTTGACATTCTCTTGTGGCTTTTAGGATTCTCTCTTTATCTTTAATTCTGGACATTTTGATTATGATGTGTCTTGGTGTGGGCCCCTTTGGGTTTATCTTGTTTGGGGCTCTCTGTGCTTCCTGTACCTGGATGTCTGTTTCCTTCCTTAGGTTAGGGAAGTTTTCATCTATTATTTCTTGAAATAGATTCTCTGCCCCCTTGTCTCGCTCTACTCCTTCCGGGACACCTATAACACGGATGTTAGTGCGCTTGATGTTGTCCCAGAGGTCCCTTAGACTGTCCTCACTCTTTTTAATTCTTTTCTCTTTTACCTGTTCACCTTGGGTAATTTCTTCTAGTCTTTCATCCAGCTCACAGATCCGTTCTTCTGTATCCTCTACTCTGCTTTTGAGTCCCTCTAATGAATTTTTCATTTCCGTTATTGTATTCTTCATTTCTCGTTGGTTCTTTTTTATGTCTTCCATTTCTTTGTTGACATTCTCACTGAGTTCATCTATTCTTCTCCGGAGATCAGTGAGCATCCTTAACACTCTTTGTTTGAACTCTCTGTCGGGTAAGTTGCTCATTTCTGTTTCACTTAGTTTCTTTTCTGGGGTTTTGTCCTGTTCCCTTACTTGGAATGTATTCTTTTGCCTCCTCATTTTGCCTCTTTCCCTGTGCTTGTGTCTATGTATTAGGTAGGTCAGCTACGTCTCCTGCTCTTGGATAGGTGACCTTATGTAAGTGATGCCTTAGGAGGTCTGCTGTGTGCTTCCCTCAGTTCTCAATGTTCCAGGGGTGACTCCTATGTGGGCTACGTGTGTCCTTCTGTTGTGGCCTGTTTGCTCTCCCTGTAGGTGCCCAGGGAGGCCGAGTTATGCTCCTGGCCAGCTGTTGTAATGCTCAGCTGCTTGTAGTGGTTGTGGGCCCTTCAGTCTCTTTATCAGGTGTGGGGAGCCCCAGCACAGTTGGCTGCAAGTTCTAATACCACATTTGTGTTGCAGTATTTCTTTCAAGTGAGTAGGCCCCCAGCGTGGCAGGTTGTTAGGCTCAGGGCCTTACAATTGCTGTAAGCCTCTAGACTATTAGGTCTCTTGTCAGCTCTCTGAGGATTGCAGCTGGGTGGGGCTGGCCTCAGGCACAGGAGCACCCAATTGTTTCAGGCTTGGAAGGTGGGGCAAACCCCCTATGTGGGTCTTTGAGAAGCACAAGTCTTCTGCAGTTGACAAGCCCTGCCGCCCACAGGTCCACACACACAGTCAACACAGACCTGCCCTGTGTGCACGCCCCGACCTCCTGAAGCAGACCCAGTCTCTCCACCGCGGGAGCCCCACACAGTCTGCCACCGCCCCACACTCTCCACCCACTCCTTGTGCACACGCTGCCCCGCTAAAGTCAGCTCAATTGCCAGGCTGCAGAGAATACAGTCACCAATCTATGCAGGCCCACAAGTTGCCTGAGGGCTTGTTGTTGGGTGGGGCCAGTCTCTAGGGTGGGCTGCCTGCACTGGCTGATCTGGATTAAATTGATGCTCTAGCGGGTGGGCCAGACCTGGGCTAGCAGGCCTCAGGGAGAACTCCAATGGCGTCTGTGTCAGCACGCCCACACCAGGCCACAACAATGGCCGCCGCCAATGTCCCAGTCCCTGGAGAGGTCTCACCTCTCACCGAGATGCACTCAGGGCCTATTAGGTGAGTCTCTTTTCACCACAGCACTGTGCACCTTTCTTTCTGGTGATTTTAGGATGCTTTCTGAAATGATTGAGTTTGCGCGCGGGCCCTTTAAGAGCCGGTTTTAGTTTCTTTGTGAACCGGGTTTTCTGGGAGTACTCCCCAGTGTTTTAGTAGCAGGCACAGTCAGATATTATGCCGCTGGTCTCGATTGTGCTGGGTCCACAAAATGCCCACAGCAGGGCTGCTCCCTGGCTCAGGGCCCCATGCCTCCAGGGAGGGCTGCAGACCTGTGGGCTGCTCCCCGGCGGCCATGAGGCGCTGCGGCTTGTGAAGGTGGCATTTTTCCTCTCCAGAAGGGAGTCTCTGCCTCTTCCACCTCAATTAGGATTGTCCTTTGTTGCAGGAGTTCCTCTTATCCAGTTTTCAGTTCTGTCTCAGGGGTAATTTTTCCACAAGTAGTTGTAAATTGGCTGTGTCCACGGGAGGAGGTGAGTTTCGAGTCTGCTTACGCCGCCATCTGAAGTTCCAAATACCAGCAGTTTTAAATGGCCCCAAAATGCAAATCTCCGCCATGTCTCTATTAAACTCTGACCTTAGCATAGGTCCTCAGGTCCCCTCCTGGCCAAACCACTAAAATTGTTTATTTTCGAAAGCCCAGAAGTCTGGTTCTAGGCAGGTTCTCTGATTCATCTCAAGATTCACTGGGAGGTGTGAAGAGAAAAGCCTTTGTGTTAGACATAGGTGTTGTCACCATCTGACTCTAGTAGGGCTGTCTTTTGGGTCTCTCATGGACTGCCACCTGGCCAGGAGATCATTGGTGGAGAGTCCATAAATCTACATCTTGAGACTCATTGTTGAGTAACTAGACCCAGAAATGTGTTTGGAAAAGCCCTTAACCAGGTTATTCAGAAGTGGATGCCCATTTACCATTTTTAGGTCGTTTTTTCTGCTTGTCAAACTTTGCTATCTAGCAGTAGCCACTTTTTCATGTCCAGAAATTTGTCAGTTAAGATCTGGATTGTGTGATAGACCAATTGATCTGACCTTGTGAGGAGGTTTAGTTGAAGTAGATGCTAGCAAGTGTGACATGTACGAGCCTAGTAATCTGAGTCTGGTTAACAATCTCATCATCCACTGTTCTCACTCCTCTTTGTTGAACCGAGGGATCATCAGGATGGCTCACCCTGCACTTTGCAGATAGCTGTAGGTGTGGTCCAAACAGGTTTATTTTTAAAGACAATTTTTTCAGAGAAGTTTTAGGATCACAGCAAAATTGAGAGGAATGTACAAAGATTTCCCATATACTTCCTGCCCCTACACATGCATAGTCTTCCCCATTATCAACATTACTCACTAGAGTGGTACATTTGTTATAATTGATGAATGTACAGTGACACATCATAATCACTCAAGTCCATGATTTATATTAGAGTTCACCAGACAAGTTTTTCAGTGACAGAAGACTCATCACAAGTGGACCGCACCACTTAGAAACCAAATATTAGCCAGCTGAAGAAGAAAATCTCAGGTGTTCATATCCTTTTTTCTTCCTGACCCCCTTCACCATCCTCCTTGGACAAAGGAGTCACTGTGAGGGAACTCAGAATGAGAGGGTCTGTCATGACACACCCAACAAGGTACCACTGTCTCTCACTAAGTTTAACAATATTACCTCCTTTATGGGCAAGGAACTGCTCCAGTCTGTAAGATCTCCTCAGATGTTGAGCAAAACAATCCTGAGGGCTCTACATTTTTTTCATTAAACATGAGTTTCAAAAACCCAGTGTGTCATAGCCTGTCTGTTGTGCTACGAACATGCTTAGAGCTAACAATTGTCATTCAGTAGAACTCAGCAAGAAGGGTCTACATGACTTTTTATGACCAACTACTTTATTTCTAATTTATCTTTCCTGTGTTTCATTTTGTAAAGATAACTATCTCTCTATTTTTCTTCTTACGTCCCCTTTTTTCTTTCCCCAAAGATAGCATACTAGATATTCTATCTTGCAGGGGTTTTTTTTTCCCTCTTAACATTATCTCCTAGAAATGTCTCCAAGTCACTTTATCAGGCTTTTTTTCATTGCTTTTACATTAGTATGAAGAACAGTTTGTACCACAGTGCATACCATAGTTGGTATTACCATAATTTATAGTATGTGTCATAGTTGATTCAATCAATCTTCTATGCTTGTACATTTAGGTAGTGTTTAGTACTTTGCAATTAAAAATATGCTGTAATGAATAACATTGTGAATATGCATTTTAATTGATCAATTTTTAAGTTGTTTTTCTTTTAAATTGTGATATACAACACATGTTTGAAAGTTACCACGTGAACAATTTTTAAGTGTACAGTGCGGTAGTGTTAAGTATATTCACATCATTATGCAACAGATCTCCAGAAGTATGTCATCCTGCAAGACTAAAACTCTATACCCATTAAACAGCTGCCTGGTTCCCCGTCCCCCCATCTCTGGCAACCACCATTCTACTTTCTATTTATATGAAATTTCTATATAATGTTCTCAAAGTTTATCCATGTAGCAGCATGTGACAAAATTTCTTGTCTTGTTAAGGCTGAGTAATATTCCATTATATGTATTTACTACATTGTTTTAATCTAATCATCTGTCTATGGACATGGGCTGCTTCCACCTCTTGGCTCTTGTGAATAATGTAACTGTGAAAACGGGTGTACAAATATCTCTTCTAGATCCTACTTTAAATTATTTTGGATATATATACCCAGAAGTGGGATTCCTAGGTCATATGGTAATTCTATTTTAATTTTTTGAGGAATTTTTTGCCATACTGTTTTCCTATTGGCTACACTATTTTACATTCCGACCACAAGCAGTGGCAAGGGTTCCAATTTCTCCACATCCTTGCCAACACTTGTTATTTTGTTTTTTTTAAATAGTAGCTATCATAATTGGTGTGAGATGATATCTCATTGTGGTTTTGATTTGCATTACCCTAATGATTAGTGATATTGAGCAACTTCTCGTATGCTTGTTGGCCATTTGTATATATTCTTCGGACACATGTTATTCAAATCCATTGCCCGCTTTGTAGTTGAGTTATTTGTTTTCTTTTGTGGAGATGTAGGAGTTCTTTATATATTTTTGATATTATCCCCTCACCAGATATATGATTTGCAAACATTTTTCCCATTCCGTAGGTTGCCTTTTCACTCTGTTGATTGTGTTCTTTGACGCACATAAGTTTTTAAGTTTGATGTAGTCCTGTTTATCTGTTTTTGCTTTTGTTGTCTGTGCTTTAGGTTTCATATCCGTGAAATCGTTGCCAAATCCAATGTCATAAAGTTTTTCCATATATTATCTTCTAGGAATTTAATAGGTTTTGTCTTCAATCTATCTTGAATTAATTTTTGTGTATGGTGTAAGGTAAGCATCCAACTTCATTGTTTTGTATGTAGACATTAGTTTATTCAATTATTTCCTGGAGAGACTGTCCTTTCCCCCATTTAATGGTCTTGACACCCTTATTAAAGGTCACTGACCATGTAAATAGACCATAGGTCTATTTCTGGGCTCTCTATTCCATTGGTTTATATGTCTGTCTTTATGCCATTACCACCCTATTTTGATTACTTTTCCTTTGTAATAAGTTTTGAAATTAGGAAATGTTAGACCTCTAACTTTGTTATTCTTTTTCAAGATCCTTTGACTATGTGAGATTTCTTGAGATTCTGTAATTTTAGGATAGATTTTTCTATTTCTATTTCTGCAAAAAAAGCCACTTGGATTTTTACAGGGATTACAGTGAATCTGAAGATTTCTTTGGGTAGTACTGATGTCTTAACAATATTAAGTTTTCCAATCCATGAACATGGTATGTCTTTCCATTTATTTGTGTTTTCTTTAATTTCAGCAATGTTTTGTAGTTTTCAGTTTACACATCTTTTGTATCTTTGGTTAAATTTATTCCTATGTATTTCATTATTTTTCATGAAATTGTTTTCTTAGTTTCCTTTTTGTATTGTACACTGATGGTATATAGACATGTAACTGATTTTTGTATGTTGATTTTGTATCCTGAAACTTTGCTGAATTCATTTATTAATTTTAATAGGTCTTTTTTATGTGAATCTTTAGGATTTTCTACATATAAGATCATGTTATCTATGAATAGACAGAATTTTACTTCTTTGTTTCCAATTTTGGTATCTGTTATCTCTTTTTCTGCCCAATTGTTATGATTAGAACTTCTAGTACTATGCTGAATAGAAGTGGCAAGAGTGGGCATCCGTAGCTTGTTTCTGATCTCAGAAGAAAAGTTTTTACCATTGAGTATGATGTTAGCTGTGGGCTTTGCATATATGGTATTTATTATATTGAGATATGTTCTTTTAGTCTTAGTTTATTGAGTCTTTTTTGGTTTTTGTTTTTTTGCTGAGGAAGATTCACCCTAAACTAACATCTGTTGCCAATCCTCCTGTTTTTTTGCTTGAGGAAGATTAGCCCTGAGCTAACATCCATGCTAATCTTCCTCCATTTTGTATGTGGGTCACCACCACAGCATCGTTGATGAGTGGTGTAGGTCCACCCCAGAATCTGAACCCACAAACCTGGGCCCTTGAAGTGGAGCATGCAGAATTCAACCACTACATAATGAGGTGGACCCCCATTGAGTGTTTTTTTAAATCATGAATGGTTATTGAATTTTTTCAAATGCTTTTTCTGCATGAATTGAGATGGTCATGTGTTTTTTTTTTCCTTCATGCTGTTAATGTGGTGTCTCACATTAATTGATTTCCGTTTATCAAATCATCCTTGCATTCCAGGAATAAATCCTACTTGGTTGTGGTGTTTAATCGTTTTAGTGAACTCTTGACTTCTGTTTGCTAGCATATTGTTGAGGAGGTTTGCATCTATATTCAATAGGGATACTTGCCTGCAGTTTTCTTTTCATGTAGCACCTTTGTCTGACTTTGGTATCAGGGTAATGCTGCCCTCATAGAATACATTTGGAAGTATTCTCTCCCATTCAACTTTTTGGATGAGTTTGAGGAGGATTGGTATTAATTTTTCTTTAAATGTTTGGTAGAATTCTTCAGTGAAGCTATTTGGTCTTGCACTTTTATCTGTTGGAAGGTTTTTATTACTGATTTAATCTCTTTGCTAGTTGTTGTTCTTTCAGATTTCCTGTCTATTCATGATTCAGTTGGTAGGTTGTATATTGCTAAGAATTCATCCATTTTTTCTAGGTAATCCAATTAGTTGGCGCACAATTGTTCATAATGTTCTCTTATAATCCTTTTTATTCCTGTCATTGGCTGTAATACCCCTTTTTTCATTTTTTATTTAATTATATGAGTCTTTTTCCTTTTTTCTTAGCTAATTTAGCTAAATGTTTTCGATTTTGTTGATCATTTCAAAGGACTGACTCCTGGTTTCATTGATTTTCTTTATTTTTCTGTTTTCTATTTCATTTATCTCTGCTCTAATATTTATTATTTCCTTCTTTCTGCTAGCTTTGGGTAGTTTTTTCTTCTTTTTCTAGTTCCTTGAGGTGTAAACTTAGGTTGTTTATTTGGGATCTTTCTTCCTTTTTAATGTAAGTATTCACAGCTATGAATGTCCCTCTTAGCACTGCTTTCATTGCATTGCATAAGTTTTGGTATGTTGGTTTTCATTTTCATTTGTCTCAAGATATTTTCTAATGTCCATTGTAATTTCTGTTTTGATCCATTGTTTTGTTTGAAAATGTATTTCTCAATTTCCTGTATATTTGTAAATTTTCCAGTGTTTCTGGTGCTATTGATTTCTAGTTTCTTTTCATTGTGATTAGAAAAGTTACTTTGCATGGTATCCATCTTTTAAATTTTATTAAGACTTATTCTGTGGCCAACATGTAGTCTACCCTGAAGAATGTTCCATGTGCACTTGAGAAAAATATGTATTCTGCTGTTGTTAAGTGGAGTTTTCTGTGTATATCTGTAATGTCCAATTGGTCTACAGTGTTGTTCAAGTCCTCTGATTTCTTTATTGATCTTCTTTCTGGTTGTTCTTTTCATTATTGAAAGCAGGGTGTGGAAGTCACCTACAATTGTTGCTTTATTCTCTATTTTTCCATTCAATTTGGTTAATATTTCCTTCATATATATTTAGGAGTTCTCATGTTTGGGGCATATTTATTTATGGTTGTTAAATATTCCTGGATAATTGACCTTTTTATTATTATATAATGTCTTACTTTGTCTCTTGTAACAGTTTTTGACTTAAAGTCTCTTTTGTCTGATATTAGTATGGCTACCTCTGCTCTCTTTTGGTTACCATTTGCATGAAATATCTGTTTCCATCCTTTCACTTTCAATCTATATGTGTCCTTAGATCTAAAGTGAGTTTCTTGTACACAGCATATAGGTGGGTCTTGTTTTTCATACATTCAGCTACTTTGTGTCTTTTTATTTGGAAGTTTAATCCATTTACACTGGTAAGTTGTGTGTTTCTAAGAATTCATACATTTCTACTAGGTTATTCAATTAGTTGGCATACAATTGGACAGGGAGGGACTGACTATTGCCATTTTGTTAATTGTTTTCTGTATATCTTGTATGTTTTTTCCTCCTCATTTTGTCTTACTCTCTTCCTTTGTCTTTCTTTGATTTTTTTTGTAGTGACACGCTTTGATTCCCTTCTCATTTTCTTTTGTGTATTTTATTAGTCTGCTCAGGATGCCATAACTGAACACCATAGACAGGGCCACTTAAAAACCAGAAATTTATTTCTTACAGTTCTGGAGGTAGGAAGTCAAAGATCAAGTTGCTGGTAAGGTAGATTTTACTCTGAGACCTCTTATCTTAGCTCATGGGTATCCACCATCTACTGTGTGCCCACATAACCTCTTCTTTGTGCACGCATTGGAGAGAGAGAGAAAAGAGAAAGAGAGAGTGAGAGCAAGAGAGAGCTCTCTGGTGTCTGTTCTTATTAGGACACTAATCCTATGAGATCAGGGTTCCACCCTTATGCTGTCATTTAACCTTAATTACTTCCTTGAGCCCTATATCCAAAACCATCACACTGGGGAGTTAGAGCTTCAACATGAATTTGGGGGGATACAAACATTCATTCCATAACATGTATATTCTATAAATGTTTTCTTTGTGGTTACCATGGAGATTACATTAAACTTCTTAAAGTTAGTAACAATTTATTTTAAACTGATAACAACTAACTTTAATCAAATACATACTTCAATCACAAAACTGTACTCCTTTAAAGATCTTCCCCCTCTATTTATTTATTGATGTCAAAAATTACATCTTTATATATTGTGTACCCATTAACGTAGACTTATAGTTATTTTTATGCTTTTTTCCTCTAAATTCTAAGAATTAAAAGTAAAAATTTCAAGAATACAGGTTTCTAAATTTGTCCATATGTTTACCTTAATCAAAAACTTTGTATTATCACATAGCTTCATAAGGCTGTCTAATGTCCTTTTCATTTAAACTTGAAAGATTTCCTTTAGCATTTCTGGTAGGATAGGTCTAGTGGTATGAACTCTCTCAACTTTTGTTTATCTAGGATAGTCTTAATTTCTCCTTCATTTTTGAAGGACAGTTTTGCCGAATATATCATGCTTGGTTGACAGTTTGTTCTTTTGGCACTTTGAGTATATCATCCCACTGTCTTCTGGCCTGCAAGGTTTCTGCTGAGAAATCTGCTGATATAAAGCCTTTCTTGTATGTAACAAGTTGCTTTTTTCTTGCTGCTTTTAAAATTTTCTCTTTGTCTTTTAACAGTTTGGCTATAATATGTTTCATTGTTGGTCTGGTCTCTTTGGGTTTTTTCTAGTTGGAGTTCATTCAGCTTGTTGAATTAATACATTCATTTCTTTTTTTCAAATTTGGGAAGTTTTTGTCATTATTTCTTCAAATAATCTCTCTGCTCCCTTTTCTCTCTTCCTTTTTGGGACTTGCATAATGTGTATCTTAGTCCACTTGATAGTGCCCCAAAATCCTTTATGATCTCTTCACTTTTCTTAATTCTTTTTGCTCCTCAGACTCCATGATTTCAAATGACCTGTGTTCCAGTTTGCTGATTTTTTTCTGCCTGATCAAGTATTCTATTGAACCCCTCTCCTGAATTTTTCAATTCAGTGATTGTATTGCTCCACTCCAGAATTTTGTCTTTTTTTAATATTTTTCATATCTTTGTTAATATTTTAGTTTTGTTCATGCATCATTTTCCTGATTTCATTTAGTTTATCTGTGTTCTCTTTCAGTTCATTGAAAACCTTTAAGACAGTAGTTAAAATTCTTTGTCAGTTAATTCAAAGACCTGTGGTTTTTTAGGGTTGGTTTCTGGAGCTTTATTTTGTTCCTTTGATTGGGGCATGTTTCCCTGTTTATTTGTGTCCCTTGTCATCTTTTGTTGAGATCTAATTTGAAAGCACAGCCACCTCTCTCAGTCTTTACAAACTGGCTTTGTGCAGGGAAATACCTTGACTAATCAACCTAGCATAGAGGTTCTGAGATGTCTCAAACCTTCTCTGGGGATGTGTCTTCTCTGGGCTTGTGTGTACTCTTTTATTCCAGTATCTATGGCTGCTTTCAACTATCCTAATTTCCCTAAGAGGCTCTCCTCTGTTTCTTCTCAGGAACTTTTGGTTTTTGTTTCTATTGTATTCCTCTGCCTATAATCTCTTGCTCCTCCATAATTTGGAGAACTTCATACTCCCCGCAGCTCTAATGTGCCATAGCACTTGACTTCAGCAGCCTGCAACCTGGTATCCAACTATGCAGCTGTTCTCATCAGTTTTCCGAGTCAGGCAAGACAGAAAACAGTCATTCAGACAGCTCCCAGACATGCCAGAAAGTTGGATACAAGTTCCATTCCTTTCTTTTCATTCTGGGGGAGAAGCTGGAAATTGAGAAACTTCCTTGTGATTGTGGAACACTGCACCAGAGAGGTGGTGGGGCTAAGGTGAGCAAAATGCCATGACTTTTCCTACCTTTTTTGGTGCAGTTTTTTCTTGGTAAGTAATTCACTTGGGTGATGCAGCTTTTTAACTGGTTTCTAGAGTTCTCTTAAAGGTATTTTGGTCTGTATATTGTTGTTAACTCATTGTCTCCATGGGGGAATGAGGGCCTGGAGCTCCCTAGTCCTCCATCTTGCTGATGTCTTATCCTATGATTAATTTTAACTTAAGTATAAAAAGCATAGGAAAAATAGTAATATAAAGCACATTTGATGCCTAGGATTATTGATGAAATATTGAGACAGTTTCAACATGTACCCATTAAAATTCTTGTTTTCATATGAGATCTGGCATTATGGTAATTTGCTTATAACTTTATAAAAATGAGAAGAAATTCTGTTGTACACTTGTTACAAATTTGAAAATTAGGGGTTTCACAATAGATATGCTTTTCTATTTATTCAACCAAATGCTTCTCTTTATGTAGCTCAGGATGAAGTGCCAGATGAAAATCTTATGCTTGAGCATAAAGACTCAATATCAAAAACAGAAATGAAAGTAAAGAATCGAAGAACATCCAAAGGGGAAAGACACATTAGTAAGTATCATCATTACAGATAACTTTAAATTATTTTAATTAAACTCAGTAGAAGATATTTTTTCTTTGGTTCATGAATATGTATTTCAGGTTATATTTATGAAACATTTATAGTTTCTTTGACCTTAGTCCTAAATACCCTAAGATAGTTAGAGAACAAAAGTCAAAGTGTTCATAATTTACATTGGTATTTCTGGTTGTAATATTATTTCACAGCCATAGGTCATACACTCAGACACCAAGGCCCGGTTATAGGCCAATAATCTTCTTGCAGAGGATGCATATCTTTCAGCAGACTCTGGCAGATTATAGGCCCAAAGCCCCAATAGATGTCTTTGACCTGTGTGGCCTTCTGCCACAAATCTAATTGGTGAAGAGAGATGTTGCTGAGAACTGGAACTCAAACAGCAAATGGAGATCAGAGGGGCCTAGAGGAAGGGCAGCCTTGAGAGGCCTGCTTGAGGGCCTCAAGTGCATTCTCGTGGCTGTGGCCTCACTGTAAGGAGTGGCTTTTGAGGTAACATAATAGATGGATGCCATCAAGAACCCCACGTGGGGAATATGAGAGTGCAAGTAGCCAAACAGTCCCACCAATAGCTGGGCCTCCTTTTCATTTTTTTGAAGCAGAGTGGGCCAAAGCTTGGCAGTCTTCTCTGGAATGAGCTATTATGCCCCTTACAGATCACACCCAAGAATTTCAAGTAGGTACTGACTAACTGTGCCTTGTCTGTAATAATGGTCCAGCCATGTTGCGACATATGGGTCAATAGGATAGGATATCTAGTTCTTGTTAAATGATGCCCTTGCCTGGGCCCACTTGGATGATATCATCAATAGAGTGGAAGGCTAGTGCTCGCTCAAGGTGCAGGCTGTTTCATTGATGACAGATAGTTGGAGAATTTATGTAGCCTTGTGGAAGGACATTAGTGATGCCTTGCAATCCATTCCACATATTGCAAACTGATCCTTGTCATTCGTGTGGGCAGAGATGATGCGTAGAGTATTGCATCGTCTATTACAGAATACCAAATTCCCTCAATATGGACAGTAGCTTCCATGATTGTCACAATATCAGTTACAACTAGTACCTTAGTACTGCGTCACCAAGCTGCCTATAGTCACTGAAGTCTCTACACACGCAAGGATTTATGCCCAGGTCCATTGAGTTATTGAATGGAGAAATAGTCTCAGGAAGAATTTTCACTTCATTAAACTCATCAATATGGGCAGTTATTTCTTTTTCTTCCCCAGACAGTTGTTTTTGAGAAACAAGGCACTAGATGCTGGTAGTTGGGTAGTTTCACAGTCTTCCACCTGCCTTGCTAAAGTGGCAATTTCCATCAGGGTTTAGGGGTGAATGCGAGGAGGGGTTCATGTAGACAATATATCTATACCAATAGTATGTTCAGTAGTGGAGGCCGTAACAATGGAGTTTTGAAGTGACCTGAGTGGACACACCATTGTGGGGTGTGGATAAGGTTCCCATTGGTTGTGGCTTTGGACCTCAAACCAAAGAGCATTATCAGTTTCCCTCTTATCCTGATGTCTGGGGTTGTGGAGATCACAGTCATCTATGCACCAGTATCTCAAAGGCCCAGAAATGGAATTCTCCTGCACATCTCCATTGAACTCTGATTTTAGCATAAGTTCTTACATCCCCACTGGGTACATGGGGCCTGGCCTAACCCAAAGTCTTGTTTATTTTTGAAAGCCATACAGTCTTGTTAAAAGTTGGTAGAGCATCCTGATTCATGGCAAGGATCACTGGGAAAAGAAGAGGCATAGAACTTGTATTCATCATAGGACCCATCAACATATGTAGTGGCCTATTGGGCCTCCCTTAGCCCACTGCCTGACCATAAGGTCCTTGGTAAATAGCCAATCAATCTACTCATTTGAGATGCTGTGTTTGGGTAAACATATCCTTTGATCTCTCTTTGCCCAGATAGTCCAGGAGTGGTTACTAGATTACCATTTTTACATCACTCTCTCTTCTGGTCAATTATTGCTATCTTTAAACATGAAGACCAACTTTCTAAGTCTCTAAGTTCTCTTCAGGTCACAGGGCCAAGTGGTCCTCACAGTTCTGGATTCTTTTTCTTTAAATCATGAGTCTCAGTAAATCACTGCATCATAGGCTGAACATCAGTTTCAGAAACATTAGAACTAGCAATAGTCACTGGCGACTCAGCATGCTGGATCTCCAAAAACTTTTGGTTCCGTGGCTCATGAGACTATAAGTAGTAGCCAAGGATTACTTCCCCCCAGCTTTCTCAGACTCCTTCTGTTGGATGTTTAGTTTGACCCACCCACTGGGTGTGTTGACCAGCAAAACAGGAACTAAATAGAAGGACCAATGTTTCCTCTGAGAAATTAAAAGATTATGTAGACAATAAAATAATACTCTCCTAAAGCATACCACAAAGTCTGCTAGCACTTCCTGAGACACATTGGCCTGAATGGTCATGTGCCCTGTGGGACCCTTTGACTCTTGCAAATGACCCAGTAGTACCCCCCTTAGAAAGCCCTGGGGACTCATTAGTGCTCCTTCTAGTAAGGAATTGTGCTTCACTGACCACATTGCTCACTGCACTAACTTTCCAGGGAGAGAGCTACCAGTTTTTGAGTTGGTCAATTAAGATAGTAAGCCAAATTGAAAGTAAAATTAAGTATTTATTCACTTACTGTAAGAGTATAAGCAAGCGTCTAAATAGGAAATGTCCCCAGCTACGCCAGTGTTCCATTTTCTCCCATGGAACAGCTTTGGGTGAAGATCAGATGTGTCAGTGCTGATGGGTGAGGGGAGGAGGAAGATCGTCTCACAACCAGAGGAGCCCCCTCAAAAAGGCTTTTGCTGTTATATAGACCTGGAGGTGAGGTGGGGTAGCAGTGGGAGGGCTAGGAGTATAAAAGTACTGAAAACTGAGTCAGAACTGATAAAAATGTCTACAAGGTCCAATGAAGCATGGTCTATGTAGAGGCACATGAACAGTACAGTGTCTCAGCTGAATCCTCCCCACATAAGAATGCCTCAGAATTGAGGCACCTGGACTAAGAATGCAGATATTGTCAGCCAAGATGGGCCTTAGTCTATGACTGCAGCTACCTCCAATGTCTGCAGTGCCACAGGCTGTGCATCAAGTCTCGTGTGAAGTCTGCAGATTTCCCCACGACAACTGCCAGATAAAACCTTTGTGATTGTCTAAGATTGGGCCTGAAGGATCACACATACCATTTTTGCCGTTGTCAATGCCTCAGTGTAAACACATATACATATCCATGTACATGTACATATAATGCATTAGTACTTGCATTAGTGCTTTCTCATTTCCTTCAGTTAGGTTCATTTCTTTAGATTAGTTTCAGTTTTAGTTCCCATTCTTATCTTTTGTGATTTAATTTTTTGTTGAGATATAATTGACATATAACATTATATTTGTTCCCAGTGTATGACATAATGATTTGGTATATGTATATATTGTGAAATGATCACCGCAGTAAGTCTAGTTAACATCCATCACCACATATAGTTACAGTTTTTTTCTTGTGCTATGGGCTTTTAAGATCTACTTTCTTAGCAACTTTCAGATATACAATACAGTACTATTAACTATAGTCACCATGCTGAAGATTACATTTCCAGGACTTATTTATTTTATAGCTGGAAATCTGTATGTTTTTTTTACCTTTTAAACACCTTCACCCATTTCTCCCATCCTCTACCCCTTGCGTCTGGCAATCACCCATCTTCTCTCTATCTATGAGTTTGTGTTTTTTTCTTTCTTTCTTTTTTTCTTTAGATTCCACATATAAATGAACTCAGATGGTATTTGTCTTTCACTGTCTGACTTACTTCACTTAGCATAGTGCCCTCAAAATGCCTTCATGTTGTCGCTAATGCAGGATTTCCTTCTTTTTTATAGCTGGATAATATTCCATTGTGTATATATACCACATTTTCTTTATTCATTTCTCTGTCGATGAACACTTAGGTTGTTTCCATGTCTTGCCTATCATAAATAATGCTGCAGTGAACACGGGGGTTCAGATATCTTTTCAGTTAGTGTCTTTATTTCCTTTGCAAAAATACCCAGAAGTGAAATTGCTGGATCTCGTGGTAGTTCTATTTTTAATTTTTTGAGGAACCTCCATACTATTTTCCTTAGTGGCTGAACAAATTTACATTCCCACCAAGAGTGCACAAGGGTTCCCTATGCTTCACATCCTCACCAATTTCTTGTCTTTTTTATAATAGCCATTCTAACAGGTGTGAGGTGATATGTCATTGTGGTTTTAATTTGCATTTTCTTGATGATTAATGATGTTGAGCAGCTTTTCCTGTACCTGTTGGCCATTTGTATGTCTTCTAAGAAAAAGTGTCCCTTCAGATCCTCTCCCCATTTCTTAATAGGATTGTTTGTTTTTTTGCTATTGAATTGTATGAGTTCTTTATATGTTTTGAATATTAACCCCTCATCAGATATATGATTTGCAAATATTTTCTCCCATTCTTTAGGTTGCCTTTTCATTTTGCTGATGGTTTCCCTTGCTGTACAGACGCTTTTTAGTTTGATGTAGTCCCACTTGTTTATTTTTGCTTTTGTTGCCTTTGCTTTTGGTGTCAAATCCAAAAAATCAGTGCCAAGACCTATATCAAAGAGCTTACCACCTTTGTTTTCTTCCAGGAGTTTTATGGTTCCTGGTCTTATGTTCAAGTCTTTGATCCATTTTGAGTTTATTTTTGTGTGTGGTATAACATAGATGTCCAGTTTCATTCTTTTGCATGTGGCTGCTCAGTTTTCCTAGCACCATTTATTGAAGAGACTCTCCCTTCCCCATTGTATATTCTTGACTCCTTTGTTGCAAATCAATTGACTGTATATGTATGGGTTTATTTCTGGGCTCTCTATTCTGTTCCATTGATCTATGTGTCTTTTTTATACCAATACCGTGTTGTTTTGATTACTGTAGCTTTGTAAGGTAGTTTGAAATAGGAAATGTGATGCCTCCAGCTTTGTTCTTATTTCTTAACATTGCTTTGGTTATTTGGGGGTCTTTTGTGATTCCATACAAATTTTAGGATTGTTTGTTCTGTTTCTGTGAAAACAGAAATTGAAAATTTGATAAGGATTGCGTTGAATTTGTAGATTGCTTTGGGTAGTAGGACATTTTAACAATGTTAATTCTTGCAATCCATGAGTGTGGAATATCTTTCCATTTATATGTCTTCTATTTCTTTCATCCATGTCTTACACTTTTCAGTGTACAAGTCTTTCACCTACTTAGTTAAATTTTTTATAGGTATTTTATTCTTTTTGATGCAATTGTAAGTGGGATTGTTTTCTTATTTTCTCTTTCTGATAGTTTGTTATTATTGTATAGAAACATAATTGATTTTTGTATTTTGATTTTGTATCTTGCAACTTTACTGAATCATTTATTAGTTCTAACAGTTTTTGGTGGAGTCTCTAGGGTTTTCTATGTATAATACCACATCATCTGCAAAAAGAGACAGTTTTACTTCTTCCTTTCCAATTTAGATGCCTTTTATTTCTTTTTCTTGCTTAATTGCTCTGGCTAAGACTTCCAATACTCTGTGGAATTAATATGGTGAGAGTGGGCAATCCTGATTTTAGAGGAAAAGCTTTCAGCTTTTCACCATTGAGTATGATGTTAGCTTCAGCTTTTCACCATTGAGTATGATGTTAGCTGTGGGCTTTTCATATATAGCCTTTA
Organism: Diceros bicornis minor; assembly: GCF_020826845.1. Taxonomy (NCBI): domain Eukaryota; kingdom Metazoa; phylum Chordata; class Mammalia; order Perissodactyla; family Rhinocerotidae; genus Diceros; species Diceros bicornis. Next base: position 30,873,295 of record NC_080775.1, read on the forward strand.
TTATGTTGAGGTACTTTTCCTCTCTATCCACTTTGTTAAGAGTTTTTATCATGAATAGATGTTGAATTTTGTCAAATGCTTTTTCTGCATCTATTGAGATGATCATATGATTTTTATCCTTCATTTTTCTAGTGTGGTGTATCACATTGATTGATTTGCGCATGTTAAACCATCTTTGCATCCCTGGAATAAATCCCACTTGATCATGGTTTATGATCCTTTTAAAGTGTTATTAAATTTGGTGTCCTAATATTTTGTGGAAGACTTTTGCATCTATGTTCATCGTGGTTATTGGCCTACAATTTTCTTTTCTTTTAGTGTCCCTGTCTGATTTTGGTATCAGGGTAATGCTAGCCATGTGAAATGTGTTTAGAAGTGTTCCCTTCTCTTCTTTTTTTGAGAGTTTGAGAAGGCTTGGTATTAATTCTTCTTTAAATGTTTGGTAGAATTCACCAGTGAAGCCATCTGGTCCTGAACATTTGTTTGTTGAGAGGTTTTGATTACTGATTCAATTCTTACTAGTAATTGATCTGTTCATATTTCTGTTTCTTCATGATTCAGTCCTGTCAGGTTGTATGTTTCTAGGATTTTATTTACTTCTTCTAAGTTATCTAACTTTTGATGTATAATTGTCCATAATAGTCTGTATTTAGTAGTATAAAGTAGTAGTAAATAGTAGATTCGTAGTAGTATATAGTAGATCCTTTGTATTCCTGTAGTATCAGTTGTAATGTCTCCTCTTTCATTTCTGATTTTATTTTTTGAGTCTTCTCTCTATTTTTCTTGGCAAATATAGCTAAAGGTTTGTTTATTTTGTTTATCATTTCAAAAAAACAGCTCTTAATTTCATTAATCTTTTCTATTATCTTTTTAGTCTCTATTTCATTTATTTCCACTCTAATCTTTATTATTTCCTTTCTTCTATTAACATTGGGCTTAGTTTGTTCTTCCTTTTCTAAATCTTTGAGGTGTAAAGTTAGGTTGTTTATTTTAAAACTTTCTTGTTTCTTAATGTAGGCATGTATTGCTATGAACATTCCTCTTAGAACTGCTTTTGCTACGTATCATAAGTTTTAGTACGTTGTATTTCCATTTTCATTTGTCTCAGGGTATTTTTTGATTTCTCTTTTGATTTGTTCTTTGATCCTTTGGTTTTTTAGTAGCATATTGTTTAATCTCCACATATTTGTGAATTTTCCAGTTTTTTTCTTGTCATTGATTTCTAGTTTCATATCATTGTGGTTGGAAAAGATGCTTGACATAAATCCAGTCTTCTTAAATTTATTAACTTGTTTTGTGGGCTAACATATGATCTATCCTGGAGAATGTTCCATGTGTGCTTCAGAAGAACATGTATTCTGTAACTTTTGGATGGAATATTCTGTATATGACTATTAAGTCCATCTGTTCTAATCCGTTGTTTAGGTTCAATTTTTCTTATTGATTGTCTGTCTGGATGATCTATTCATTGATGAAGGTGGGGTCGTAAAGTCCCTTACTCTTAACGTATTAATGTATTGGTGTCTATTTCTTCCTTTAGGTTTGTTAATATTTGTTTCATATATTTAGGTGCTCTTCAGTTGGCTACATAAATATTTACAAATGTTGTATCCTCTTGTTGGATTGACCTCTTTCTCATTGTATAATGATCTTCTTTAGGCTTAAACTCTATTTTGTCTTATATAAGTATAGTTATCCCAGATTTCTTTTGGTTTCCATTTAACTTTATTTTTTTGAAATATGTGGAATCTGAACCCCTTTCCAAAAGCAAAAAATATCCAAAAAATTATATTTGGGAGAGTATCATTCCTTCTTGAGTCCTTCCCTTCCACTCCTCAGTCCTCCCCCTCATGGTTGGTAACCAACTACATTTTCTTCTGATATCTTCCCTATGATTCATTTTGTAAGGTAAATATCCCTTATTTTGTCTTTCTTTCTATATATTTTTCTTTATTTCCCATTCCTGCTGCCCAAAGGGTAACATACTATTTATCCCTTTTTAGGCTTTTTTTTTTTTCACCCAACATTATCTCCTGGAAATCCTTCCATGTCAGTTTGTACAGATCTTTTTCATTCTTTTGCAGCTGTATGTACAACTGTTTATGCCACATTATTTACCATAATTTGTACTATCCCATAGTTGATAGTATTTACCTTAGTTTATTCAGCCAGTTTCCTATGCTTGATCGTTTAAGTAGGTTTGAATATTTTGCAGTTATGCAAAAAGGTATAATTGTAACCTTTTAAATATGTATTTTCATTGTTTTGTCTATGAATTTGTATTAACCTCAAGTTAAATAAGTCAAGAAAACAAGAGACTAATATAAAGTATATTTAATTCCTAGAAATAGTTATGAAACAATGAGACAATTTCAACACAGACCCAATAAAAGTCTTCTCTCCATTTTCATGTAAGGTCTTTCATTTATGATAATTTATAAATAACTTTATAAAAATAGAGAGAATGCTGCTGTATGCTTGTTATAAATTTGAAATCTATGGGCCAGCCACAGTGGCCTAATGATTAAGTTCAGTGCACTCCACTTTTGCAGCCTGGGTTCAGTTCCTGGGCATGGACCTACACTGCTCTGTTACTGCTAACATGCTGTGCTGGCAGCCCACATACTAAAAAACAGAGGAATATTGGCACCAATGTTAGCTCACAGCAAATAATCCTCAGGAAAAACAAAAACAAATTTGAAATCTAGAGATTTCACAATATATCTGTTTTTCTATTTAGTGAACAAACTACATCTGTTTATTTGGCTCGTGGTAAAGTACCAAATGAAAATCTTATACCTAAGAATCAAAATCCAAATGCAAGTAAAGAAACAAAGAACTCTTCTAGGGGAAAGACTTACTACTAAGTATAACAGTTATAGATATATTTGAATTTCTAATTTTATTTTTAAAAGACAACTTTATTAAAGTTTGATTGAAATACAAATAGCTGTACATAATTACTGTGTACAACTTGATGAGTTTGTAGGTAAGTATACACTGTGAAACCATCACCACATTCAATGCCATAAACATCAGCTCCAAAAGATTCCTCCTACTCTCTCTATTTGTTTTTACTTTTATATCGATTTTTTTATAATCACAATACTTAACCAAATCAGCAAAATTTTAAGTTTATAATGCAGCATTCTTAACTATAGGTACAATGCTGTACAGTAGATCTCTGGGACTTATTCATCTTACATAACTGCAACTTTGTGCCCTTTGACTGGCACCTCCCCATTTCACCCTCCCTCAGCCCCTGGTAACAACCATTCTACTCTCTGCTTCTATGAGTTTGACTATTTTAGATTACTCATATAAGTGAGATCATATAGTATTTCTCTTTCTGTGTCTGGCTTATTTTATTTAGCATAATGTCCTCCAGGTCCATTCATGTTATTACAAACGACAGGATTTCCTTCTTTTAAAGACTGAATAATATTCCATTGTATGTAAATAACATATTCTCTTTATCCATTAGTCTGTTGAGGGACATTTAGGTTACTTCCATGTCTTGGTTATAAACATAATGCTGCAATAAACATAAGAATGCAAGTACCTCTTCAAGGTCCTGATTTCAATTTCTTTGGATATATATCCAGAAGTGGGATTGCTGAATAATATGGTAATTCTATTACTAATTTTTTGAGGATACTCCATACTCTTTTTCATAGCAGCTGCACCAATTTACTTTCCTACAAACAGTGTACAAGAGTTCCCTTTTCACTACATCCTTGCCAACACTTATCTTTTGCTTTCTAAATTGTTATTATTAAAGCCATCCTAACAGGTGTGAGGTGATATCTCATTATAGTTTTGATTTGCATTCCTCTGATGATTAGTGGTGTTGAATATCTTTTCATCTACTTGTTGGCTATTTCCATGTCTTCTATGGAGAAATGTCTATTCATTTCCTTTGCCCATCTTTTAATAAGGTTATTTGTTTTCTCTTTTTTTGTTGTTGTTTTTTTTATTTTATTTATTTTTTTATTTTTATTTTTTCATAAGGAAGATTGGCCCTGAGCTAACATCTGTGCCAATTCTCCTCTTTTTGCTTGAGAAAGATTGTTGCTGAGCTAACATCTGTGCCCATCTTCCTCTACTTTATATTGGGACACCATCACAGCATGGCTTGATGAGTGGTACGTCAGCCTGTGCCCAGGATCTGAACCCACGATCCCTGGGCCGCCAAAGCAGAGCATGCAAACTTAACCACTATGCCGCCAGGCCAGCCCCTATTGAGTTGTAGGAGTTTGTTATATATTTTGGATATTAACCACCTATCAGGTATATGGTTTGAAAATGTTTTCTCCCATTCTGTAGGTTGTCTTTTCACTCTGTTGATTTCTCTTTTCTTTTTTTTTTTTTTTTTTTTTTGCCATGCAGAAGCTTTTTACTTCGATGAAATCCCAGTTGTCTATTCTTGCTTTTGTTGCCTGTGCTTTTGGTGCCATATCCAAGAAATTATTGCCAAGACCAATGACGAGAAGCTTTTTCACTATGTTTTATTCAAGAACTTTTAGTTTCAAATGTTACATTTAAGTCTTTAATCCATTTTGAGTTGATTTTTTTGTTTGGTGTAAAATAACAGTGTAACCTCATTCTTTTGCATGTGGTTGTCCAGTTTTCCCAGCACCATTTATTGAAGAGACTATCTTTTCCCCATTGTACGTTCTTGGCTTCTTTGTCAGAAATTAACTGACATTTATGCATGGGTTTATTTCTGGGTTCTTTATTCCATTCCATTGATTTATGTGTCTGTTTTTATGCCAATACCAAACTGTTTTGATTACTATAGCTTTGTAATATAGCTTGACATCAGGAAGTGTGATGCCTCCAGCTTTGTTCTTCTTTCTCAAGATTGCTTTGGCTATTTGGGGTCTTTTGTGATTCCATACAAATTTTAGCATTGTTTGTTCTATTTCTGTGAAAAATGCCACAGGAAATTTGAAAGGGATTGCATTGAATCTATAAATTGCTTTGGGTACTATTTAACAATATTAATTCTTCCAATTCATAAGCATGGAATAGCTTTCCATTACTTGTGTCTTCTTCAATTTCTTTAATCAATATCTTATAGTTTCAGTGTACAGATATTTAACCTCCTTGGTCAAATTTATTCTTAGATATTTTTTGATGCAATTGTAAGTGGGATTGTCTCCTTAATTTGTCTTTCTGATAGTTCATTATTAGTGTATAGAAATGCAACCGATGTTTTTTTTGTGTGTGAGGAAGATCAGCCCTGAGCTAACATCCATGCCAATCCTCCTCTTTTTTTTTTTTTTTTGTGAGGAAGATCAGCCCTGAGCTAAAATCCATGCTAATCCTCCTCTTTTTGCTGAGGAAGACCGGCTCTGAGCTAACATCTATTGCCAATCCTGCTCCTTTTTTTCCCCCAAAGCCCCAGTAGATAGTTGTATGTCATAGTTGCACATCCTTCTAGTTGCTGTACGTGGGACGCGGCCTCAGCATGGCCAGAGAAGCGGTGCATGGGTTGCGCCCAGGATCTGAACCCAGACCACCAATAGCGGAGCACATGCACTTAACTGCTAAGCCATGGGGCCGGCCCAATCCTCCTCTTTTTGCTGAGGAAGACTGGCCCTGAGCTAACATCTATTGCCAATCCTCCTCCTTTTTTTTTTCCCCAAAGCCCCAGTAGATAGTTGTATGTCATAGTTGCACATCCTTCTAGTTGCTGTATGTGGGACGCCTCCTCAGCATGGCCAGACAAGCGGTGCATCGGTGCATGCCCAGGATCTGAACCCGGGCCGCCAGCAGTGGAGCGTGCACACTTAACCACTAAACCACAGGGCCGGCCCTGCAACTGATTTTTGTATATCGATTTTGTATGAAGTAACTTTAATGAATTCATTTGTTAGTTCTAACAGTTTTTTGGTGGAATCTTAAGGGTTTTCTATGTATAATATCATGTTATCTGCAAATAGAGACAGTTTTACTTTCTCCTTTCCAAATTGGCTGCCTTTTTTTTTTCTTGCCTAATTTCTCTGGCTAAGACTTCCAATACCATGTTGAATAAAAGTGGTGTGAGTGGGCATCCTTGTCTTGTTCCTGATGTTAGAGGAAAAGCTTTCAGTTTTTCACCATTGAGTATGATGTTAGCTGTGGGCTTGTCATGTATAGCCTTTATTATGTAGAGGTGCATTCCCTTTATACTCACCTTTTTGAGAGTGTTTATCATGAATGGATGTTGAATTTTGTCAAATGCTTTCTCTGCACATATTAAGATGATTACATGATCTCACTTTAAATCAAAAGCTAGCGATGATTAAGCTTAGTGAGGAAGGCAAGTTGAAAGCTAAGATAAACTGAAATCTAGGCCTCTTGCACCAGTTAGCCAAGTTGTGAATGGAAAGGAAAAGTTCTTGAAGGAAATTAAAGTTTTACTCCAGTGAACACACAAATGATAAGAAATCAAAAGAACCTTACTGCTGATATGGAGAAACTTTCAGTGGTCTGGATAGAAGATCAAACAAGCTACAACATTCCCTTAAGCTAAAGCCTAATTCAGAGCAAATCCCTAAATCTCTTCAATTCTGAGAGAGGTGCAGAAGCTGCAGAAGAAAAGTTTGAAGCTAGCAAGGGTTGGTTCATCAGGTTTAAGGAAAGAAATCATCTCCATAACATAAAAGTGCAAGGTGAAGCAGCAAGTGCTGATGTAGAAGCTGCAGCAAGTTATCCAGAAGATCTAGCCAAGACAATTAATGAGCGTGGCTACACTAAACAACAGATTTTCAATGTAAACAAAACAGCCTTCTATTGGAAGAAGATGCCATCTAGGACTTTCATAGCTGGAGAGGAGAAGTCAATGCCTGGCTTAACAGCTTCAAGGCTGACTCTCCTGTTAGGGTCTAATGCAGCTGGTGACTTTAAGTTGAAGCCAATGCTCATTTACCATTCCAAAAATCCTAGGGCCTTTAACAATTATGCTAAATCTACTCTGCCTGTGCTCTATAAATGGAAAAACAAAACCTGAATGACAACACATCTGTTTACAACATGGTTTACTGAATATTTAAACCCCCTGTTGAGAGACCTAGCTCTCAGAAAAAAAGATTCCTTTCAAAATGTTACTGCTCATTGACAATGCACCTGGTTACCCAAGAGCTCTGATGGAGATGTACAATGAGATTAATGTTGTTTTCATGCCTGCTAACACAACATCCATTCTGCAGCCCATGCATCAAAGAGTAATTTCAACTTTCAAGTCTTATTATTTACGAAATATATTTTGTAAAGCTATAGCTGCCATAGATAGTGATCCCTCTGATGGATCTGGGCAAAGTCAATTGAAAACCTTCTGAAAAGGGTTCTCTATTCTAGATGCCATTAAGAACATTTGTGATTCATGGGAAGAGGTCAAAATATCAACATTAACAGAAGTTTGGAAGAAGTTGATTCCAACCCTCATGGATGACTTTGAGGGGATCAAGACTTCAGTGGAGGAAGTCACTGCAGATGTGGTGGAAACAGCAAGAGAACTAGAATTAGAAGTGGAGCCTGAGGATGTGACTGAATTGCTGCAATCTGTGTTAAAACTTTTTTAACATATGAAGAGTTGCTTCCTATGGATGAACAAAGAAAGTGCTTTCTTGAGATGGAATCTACTCCTGGTGAAGATGGTGTGAAGATTGTTGAAATGACAATAAAGGATTTAGAATATTACATAAACTTAGTTGACAAGGCAGCGGCAGGTTTTGAGAGGATTGACTCCAATTTGGAAAGACGTTCTCTAGGCAGAATGCTATCAAACAACATTGCATGCTACAGAGGAATCATTCATGAAAGGAAAAATCAAACGATGCAACACACTTTGTTGTTATCTTATTTTAAGAAATAGCCACAGGGGCCAGCCTGGTGGTGCAAGCAGTTAGGTGCACAAGCTCTGCTTCGGTGGCCAGGGATTTGCAGGTTCAGATCCCGGGCGTGCACCAATGCACCGCTTGTCAAGCCACGCTGTGGCGGCATCCCATATAAAGTAGAGGTAGATGGCCTGGATGTGAGCTCAGGGCCGATCTTACTCAGCAAAAAGAGGAGGATTGGCAACGGATGTTAGCTCAGGGCTGATCTTCCTCACAAAAAAAACAAAAGAAATTGCCACAACCACCCCACCTGTAGCAACCACCGCCCTGATCAGTCAGCAGCCATCAACATTGAGGCAAGAGCATCCACCAGCAAAGATTACGACATTCTAAAGGCTTAGATGATGATTAGCACTTTTTAGCAATAAAGTTTTTTTAAATTAAGGCATGTACATTATTTTTTAGACATAATGCTTTTTTGCACACTCAATAGACTACAATATAGTTTAAACATAACTTTTATATGCACTGGGAAACCAAAATTTCATGTGGCTCGCTTTATTGCAATATTTGCTTTATTGTGGTGGTCTGGAACTAAATCTGCAGTGTCTCTGAGGTCTACCTATACAGTGTATCAGCTGATTCCTCTCCCTTTCACAAGGAGGCCTGTGATGAAGGCACCTCGTATAGGAATGCAGAATGCGTAAGAGCATGGTGTGGAGGAACCTTATTCCTTGACTGCATCTACCTCCAGTGTCTGAAGCTCACCAGCTATGCATCAAATTTGGTGTGGGGTGAGAAGTGTTTCCCCCCATGAGACCTCCCAGGTAGAGATTTTGTAACTTTCTATGCTTGGTCCTAAAATATTGAACACAGGATTTTGTCCTGGACTTGGACTCCTATATATACATACATATACACATGCATGCACGTATACATATACATATTCTTACACACACATACATATGCACATATACGTGCATATACACATGCACAAACATATTTAGAAATCATGAGTTCTCATGGACACCTTCAACTTCAGTCCACCTCCGCCGGGCATTTCCTTGCCTTCCTCCATTTCATGTGTGCATGTCCTTTCTTCCACTGTGTGAATCCTGACTCTGAATAACATGACACATTTACTCATTTGCTCCAACTTGTTATGCTTCTAAAATTGTTTTGGAATTGCTTAGCACATAAATCTAGAAAAAACAAGCCTACTGAAAATATTTTGCCATATGTTTACAGCCTCTTCTCCACACTCGCCCATGAATGAGGGTATGTGTCAAATACTGTATTGATGAGTTACTTTCATTAGTGGTTTTTTTTCTTTCAGTAGGTTCATTTCTTTAAGTTTGCTTCCAATTTTGGTTCCTCTTTTGTGATTTAATTTTATTTTTGAAATATGTGGAAGCTGAATGTACTTTCAAAAGTAAAAAATATGCAAAAAAAGCATGCTTAGAAGAGTGCCATTTCTTCCCCAGTTTGCTCTCTTTCATCTTGTATGTAACCAACTACATTGTTTCTTGATATCTCATTTGTGTTTCATTTTGTACAGCTAAGTATCTAATTCATTTTCTCGCTCTCTTTTTTTCTTATTTCTTATTTTCTTATTTACCCTCCTTCCTTAAATAAATGGTACCATACAAGTTTTCCCCTTTTGAGTTTGTTTTTTTTTCACTTAATATTATCTCCTGGAAATCCCTCCAAGTCAGCTTATAGAGATTCCTTTCATTCCTTTCACATCTCTATGTATAGTTCTTTGTACCACATTATTTACTATCATTTACATAGTTTATAGTGTGTATATTAGCTTATTCATCCAATCTTCCATGTTTGAACATTTATGTACAATTACAAATAATGCTGTAATTAATAAATTGTACATATGCATTTTCACTGGTTAGTCTATGAAGTCTATATGATCTATAAAGTATAAATAACCCAAGAGAAATAGAGACTAATATAAACTATATATAATGCCTAGAAATGTTTGTGAAATAATGAGAAAGCTTCAACACACATCTGTTAAAACTCTTCTCACAATAACCATGTCAGATCTAGTATTATGGTAATTTAGTTCTAACTGCATAAAAATGAGAATGTTGCTGTACACTTATAAATTTGAATTATAGAGATATCATAATAGATCTATTTTTCTATTTAGTGGACTAAATATATCTTTTATGTAGCTCATGATAAAGTACAAAATGAAAATCTTATGCTTGAGCATCAAGAATCAATGTCAAAAACCCAAATGCAAATAAAGAAACAAAGAGCTTCTATAGAGAAAAGACTCACTCATAAGCACAGTAATAATAGACAACTTTAAATTATTTTAAATTAATTACATCTAAAGATCTTTTTCTTTGGTTCATGAATCTGTATTTTACTATAAATTTCATAAAAATTTTACATTTTGATCTGAAGTATAAATAGCCTAAGGTAACTACAGAACAAATGCTAAAGTATTCATAACTTTTGGTTAATATTTCTGGTTGTAATACTGTTTCACAGCCATGGGTCATGCAATCAGTATCCACCAAAGCCAATAACGGGGCAATAATTGTCTTTCAAAGGATATGTACCTTTCAGCCAACTCCAAGATGTTAGGAGTCCAGAAGCCCAACTTAATCCACTGTCCTATGCAGTTGCCTTCTTCCAAAGACTCCAATTGGTGAGGAGAAGTTGCTGACACCTGTAACTTAAATGCAGATCACAGGGACCAAGGGGAAGAGTGACCTGGGAGGCCTATTTGATGGACTCCAGAACATTCTCTTGGTTGAAAATCCACTCAAATGTAGAGACCTTTTTGGTAAATTAACAGATAGTTGCAATCAGGGTCCTGTTGAGGGGAAAGTGAGAGTGCAAGTTCAGAATAGTCCCACGGATTTCCCACCCTCTTTTGTATTTGTTGGGACTGAGAGGGACAAACGTTGGGCAGTTGTCTCTTCTGGACTAAGACATATTGCCCCTTCCCAAGGATTTCACTTGGATACAAGGTCCTTGCACTGTGTCTATATTAATGACCCAGCTGTGTTGCTGAATGTGGGTCAACATAGCATCTAGTCCTTGTTGGGTAGTGCCCTTGCCTGGGCCCACCAGGAGGTTGGCATCAATATAGTGGAAGGCAAGTGCTCCATGCTGGGAGTGGAACTTTTTCCAGCTCGTGGCCTTGTGGAAGGACATTAAAGGTGTATTGCAACCAACTACACATAAGGCAAACTGATCCTGATCATCTCAGTGGACAGGGATGCTGAAAACGGCATTTACAATATGATATACACTTCCTACCTACCTACCTACAATACAATATGACTTCCTACCTACTTCCCTCAGCTTGGGCAATTGCCTTTGTGGCAGTCACACTGTCAGGCAACACCAGTGTCCTGGGCTGTACCACAACATTAAGCCAGCTATAGTCAATTGAGTTTATAGGCACCCAAGGCCATATGCACAGGTTGACTTTATTGAATGGAGAAATAGTCTCATGGAGATCTTTGGCTTAGTTAAACTCAGCAATGAGGGCAATAATTTCTTTTCTCCTCCAGGTAGTTGTTTTTGGAGACAAATCTCTAGGCATTGGTAGTCTGGTAGGTTTACAGTCTTCCACATGCCCCACTAAAATGACCCAAACTGGAGCAGTGCTTGGCTTGGGGCTGATGCGAGTTGGAATTCACATATTTACTAATAATGCATTTGATAGTGAAGGCTATAAAAATGGAAGTTTATAGTGCCCCGAAGGCACCCACTCACAGTCAGTTCTGGGTGTCAGACAGCATTAACTTTTTCCCTCATTGTGGTATCAGAGTTGTGGAGATCACAGTCACTGGTAAACTAGTATCCAAATGGCCCACTTTATGCAATTTCTCCCCATTGCCTCTTTGAACTCTGACTTGGCACGCCTCCTCAGATGCCACTGGGGGCATAGGGACCTTGGCCTACCCCTAATCTTGTTTATTTTCCCTCCTTTTTTGGGGGTGTAACATTGGTTTATAACATTGTGTAGGTTTCAGGTGTACAACATTATAAGTCAACCTCTGTATATACTACAGCGTGCTCACCACCAAAAGTGCAGTTTAATCTCCATCACCTTATAATTAACCCCTTTTACTCTTTTCACCCTCCCCTCACCACCCTTCCCCTCTGCTAACCACCAATCTGTTGTCTGCTTCTGTGAGTTTGTTTGTGTTTTATTTTTTATATTCCACGTAGAGCTCTGGGTAAATGTAGGCAGAGTTCTCTGATTCATTTTAAGATCACTGGGAGGGGCAGGGGGAATAGCACTTATATTAGTAATGTCATCACCACTTTGATTCTCATGTGGCTGTGTGTTGGCCCCTCCATGGCTCACCACCTGGCCAGAAGATTCTTGGTGGAAAGTCCATCCATCTCCTCCTTGAGACTCCACTGTTGAGTAACTAGACAATGTTTTCAGTGGCAGGGGACACATCATGTGTGGGCCAACTTTTCAGAAATCAAATGTCATCAAGGAGAGAAAGGCAAGTGTCTCTGGTGTTTGTGTCTCTTCCTCCCCCTGCCCCCTTCCTTGTCCTCCTTGGGCAAATTGGCTGTTGTCAGGGAACTCAGAACCAGGGGGTCTATCGTGACACACTCAGCAAGGTGCCACTTTCCCTTACTAAGTTGACAAGATTATCTTCTTTATGATGGAGGCATACTACCCAAGTCTATATCTATAGTCTCCTCAAGTTGCTGGTAAAGTGAAACTGAGAAATCTGCATTCTTTTTCATTAAACATGAGTTTCAAAAACTCACTGTGTTTTGGCCTGTCCATCAGTGCCAAAGACATGCTTAGAGCTAACAGTGGTCACTGGGTACAACTCAGCCAGCAGTGTCTGCAATGACTTTTGGTGACCAACTACTTTGTGTTCTGGTTTATATTTCCTGTCTTCATTTTGTAAAGGTAAGTATCTCTCTTCACTTTTTTCCCCCTTATTTCCCTTTCTTTCTTACTTAAAAGATAGCATACCAGATATAACCTCTTTCAGGTTTTTTCCACTAAACATTATTTCATAGAAATACCTCCAAGTCAGTTTGTAGGGATCTTTTTCATTCTTTTTATACCTGCATGTACAGCTGTTTGTACCATATTACATCCCATAGATTATATTATCATAGTTTACATATCTTGCTTTAGTCTACCAATCTCCTATGCTTGTACATTTAGGTGGTTTTGAGTATTCTGCAATTACAAATGTTCTCTAATGAATAACCTTGTGCATATGTACTTTTATTGTTTGTTTTATGAATATGTATTAATTGAAAATATTAAAAAACTAAGAAAACTAGAGACTAATATAAAACATATTTGAAACCCAGGAATATTAATGATATGATAAAATATCTTCCATACACACCCATTAAAACTCTTCTCACAGTTTTCAGATCTAACATTATTGTAATTTACTTATAACTTTATAAAAATAAGAGAAAATGATGCTATATACTTGTTATAAATTTTAAATCTAGGGATTTCACAGTAGACCTTTTTTTATTTAGTGAACTAAATGCTTCTTTTTATGCAGCTCAGGATAAAGTACCAGATGAAAATCGTATGCTTGAGCATCAGGACTCAATATCAATATCAGAAACTCAAATGAGGAAACAAAGAACTCACAAAAGGGAAAGTCTTACTAGTAAGTATAAAAATTGCAGATAACTTTAAATTATTTTAAATTAAGCTCATTAGAAGATATTTTTGTTTGGAGTCATAAATATGTATTTGAGCATATATTTTATAGAAATTTTACACTTTGACTAAAATGTGACTACCCTAAGATAACTAGAGAAAAAAAGCAAAAATATTAATACCCTTTGCTTGGAATTTCTGGTCTTAAGATCATTTCATGACCACAGGACATGCACTCAGTATCCCCCAATGCCCAATAACAGTTGAATAATTGCCTCTCCAAAGTAGTGTGCCTTTCAGCCAACTCCAGGTAATTATGGATACAAAAGCCCAATAGACACCTCTAACCCATGGCAGTGGCCTTCTGTCATAGACTCCAATTGACAAACAGATGTTTCTGAGATCTTTAATTCAAACATCAAATGGAGATCAGAAGAGCCTGATGAAGGGCAGCCTAGAAGGCCTACAGGAGGCCCTTAAGGGCATCCTCTTGGTTGTGTTCTCATTGGAAAGAAGAAGCCTTTCTGGTAACCCCATAGATGGGTGTCATCAAGGACCCCACGTGAGGAAAATGAGAGTGTAAGTAGTCAAAAAGTCCCACTAATTACTGGGCTTCTTTTTATTTGTTGGAGTTGAGTGGGCCAAAGCTTGGCCATCATCTCCTCTGAAATAAGATGTCATGCCTCTTAGAGATCATGCCTAGGAATTTCACTAGGGTACCAGGTGACTATACCTTGTCTGTAGTTAATGGGCCAGCCAAGTGCTACTGGTAGATCAACAGGGCATCTAGTTGTTGTTGGGTGGTGTCTTTGTCTGGGTCCACTTGAGTGAAGACTAGTCCTACCTCTGAGAGCAGGCCATTTAGAGGTCATGACCTATGCATTGATGACAAATATTTGAGCAATTTGGTAGCCATGTAAAGGACCTTAATAGTATATTGCAACTCATTCCACGTAAGGTTAAACTGACCCTGATCATTTCTGTGGAAAGGGATGCAGCAAAATGTGTTTATGTCAGTTGTTGCATATCAAGTTCTTTCAGTTTGGAAAATAGCCTGTATGACAGTTACAATGTTAGGTACCAACCAGTGCCTGGGACTGTACTATAGCATCGACCTATCAAAATTAGTTGAATCACTATGTGCCTAAAGCCATGTACAAAGGTCAACTTAGTTATTAAAATGGGAAATAGAGTCTCATGGAGAGTTTTCACTTCATTAAGCTCAGCAATGAGAGCAGTTATTTCTTTTTCTTCCCAGGAATTTGTTTTGGGAGACACAGATGCTAGGCACTGTTTAGTTTGGAGGTTTTCAGTCTTCCTCTTCCCCCTCAAAAATGGCCCTAAATACAGCAGTTCCCATCAGGGCTTGGGGCTGAATGCAAGTTGGAGTGCACACAGAAAACACATTTATACCAATAAACATTCAGTAGTGGGGGGCATAAAATGGAGTTTTGTGGTGGCCTGGAAGGATACAGTCATAGTAGTGTTTGACTAAGGGTCACCTTAATGACGGCCTCAGATGAAAAACCAGAGAGCATTATCTCTTTCCCCCAGTACCTGGTGTCAGAGGTTATGGAGATCACAGTAACCTGTGCACCAGTATCCTAACAGCCCTAGAAATGCAATTTCTTCCCACCCTCCTTTGAATTCTGACCTTAGTATACATCCTCAGTTCACTACTGATGACATAGGAATCTTGACCTAACCCCTAATTTTGTTTATTTTTGAAAGCTGGGAGGTCGGGGTAAAAGTAATGGAGGGTTCTCTGATTCATCTCAATATCACTTGGAGGAGCAGAGGGAATAGCACTTATATTAGCCATAGGGGTCATCACAATTTGGACTTAGTGGGGATATGTGTTGGGACCCGTGGCCCACTACCTGCTGGGAGATCTTTAGTGGAGAGTCCATCAATGTCCTCCTTGAGACCCCAGTGTTATGTATCTAGTCTTAGAGATTTCTTTAGGAAAACCCTTAACCAGATCATCCAGGAGTGGTGCCTGATTACAATTTTTAGGTCGCTCTGTTCACTTGTCAAACAGTATCTTGTTGGTAGCTACTTTTTCCATGCCTGGAGGTTTGTCAGTTAAGATCTGGATTGTGCCTCAAACCAATTGACATCACCTTATAAGGAAGTTTAATTGAATTACGTAACCAGTGAACTTGGCCAGAATGAAACTAGAAATCTGAGTCTGGTTAAAAATCTTGCCATTACTTACCTCACTCCATCTGTGATCCTAGAGACCATGAGGGTGGCTCACAAAGCCGTTAGAGCCTCTGTAAGAGATGATCCAAACATGTTTTTCAGTGGCAGGGAACTCATAATAAGTGGACCATCATGTTAGAGTCAAAATAGTACTAAGCTAAGGAAGGGAAGAGTCTCAGATATTCATGCCTTTCATCCCCCTTTTCCTCTACCTCCTTGGGCAAGATGGGCACTGCCAAGTTCTACAATGGGGTTCTACAATGACAAGTCCTACAATGTGCCCCTCTCCCTCACCAAGTTTAACAAGATTACCTCCTTATTTGTGAAGACAAACTACCTAAGTTTCCAAGGTCTTTTTTGAGTTGCTGGGCAAAGCAATCGTAAGGATTCTACTTTCTTTTCCGTTAAAGTGCAAGTCTCACAAACTCATTGCATCACAGGTTGTCCATTAGTTCCAAGGGTATGCTAGAGCTAACAATAGTCATTGGATGCAACTCAGCATACAGAGTCTCCATCTTTTTTGGACCCATCAATAACCACAAAATTGCTTCTCTCGTTTTCTCAGAGCCCATCTGCTGAGTCTCCCATTTGATTCATCGGGCATTTTGGTAGGTGAATCAGAGGCTAAAGAGAAAGACAGTTGTTCCCTGTCAGAACTGAAAAGCTCATGTAAACAATACAGTAGCACCCTAGAGGGCCCCATGGCATCCTCTAGTACTTTCCCAGACTCATTTGCATGTCTGGCAAAGTGCCCTATGGGTCTCTTGCAAGTAATCCAGTAGTACCCCCATCCCAACCATGTCCTGCACATTCATTAACACTTCCTAAAGTGTTCCTTCCAGGAAGGCATTGTGCTTCATTGACCACACTGCTCTTATAGCTAATTTGCTAGAAAGATGCCAGTTTTTGAGTTGGTCTATTCAAATAACAAGCCAAACTCAAAGTGACAATTAACATTTATTCATTTACTACCATACTATAGGCTATAGTTAGAGAGGGACGGGCACCAACTCCACTAATGTTCCATTTTACCCCATGGAACAGCACCTGACAAGGATCAGATACATCAGTGCAGACTGAGGCAGGGGATGGTCTCGGAGCTGAAGGAAACCCAAACAAAGGCTCTTGACATTTTATGGACCCCAGGGCCGAGGTAGCTAGAGGTCTGAACAACATTAATACATTTACTCATTTGCTCAATCCTGTAATGCTTCTCAAATTGTTTCAGAATTGCTTAGTACCAAGCACTAGAAAAATAAACCAACTCAAAAGATTTCATGATTTGTTCATGGTCCACCTCCCCCTCCCCACCCCAACTCTCACGTCCAAGAGTGAGTGTTTATATTAGATACTGTATTAATGAGTTACTGCTTTTAATTTTCTTTCAGAAGTTTCTTTCATTAAGTTTGCTTTTTGTTTTCATTCCTTCTTCTTATCCTTATTGATTTAATTTTATTTTGAAATATGTAGAACATGAACCTACTTGGATTCTTAGAAATCCCTCCAAGTCAGTTTATAGAGATCTGTTTTGTTCATATTACAGCTCTACGTGCCACATTATTTACCATAATTTATATTGTACCATAGTATATAGTATATAGTATATACCTTAGTTTATTTAACCAATGTCTGCTTGAAAATTTATGTGGTTTTGAATATTTTGCAATTGCAAATATGCTGAAATGAATAACCTTGTACATATGCATTTTTATGTTTTGTTCTATGAATATGTATTAACTTATAGTATAAACAATCCAAGAAAACTAGAGACTATATATATATAAAATATTAGATATACAAAATATATTTATGAGATATGTAAAATATATATATAAAACATTATATACATATATATATATTAGATGCCTAGAAATGTTGCTGAATCAGCTTCAACACACACCCATTAAAAATGTTCTCACAATTTTCACGTCACGTCTTGCATTATGGTAATTTACTTATAACTTTATCAAAATGAGAGAAAATTGTGCTATATATTTTTTATAAATTTGAAATCTAGAGATTTCCAGTAGATGGGTTTTTCTATTAAGAGACTAAATGCATCTATTTATGTAGCTCATGATGACGTACCACACAGAAATCTTATGCTTAAGCATCAAGATTCAGTGTCAAAACTCCAAATGCAAGTACAGAAACAAATGGCTTCCAGAGGGGAAGAACACAATAGTAAGTATAATAATTATAGATAACTTTAAATTTTTAAAAATTAATCTCATCAGAAGATCTTTTTTCTTTAGTTCATTAATAGGTATTTAAGCATATAATTTATAGAAATTTTACACTAAAGTGTGAATACCATAAAACAACTAGAGAACAAAAACCATTTAACATTTAGTTGGAATTTCTAGTCATAAGACTACTTCATGGCATGTCTCTTGCACTCAGTGTCCACCAAGGCCCAATAACTGGTCAATAGTCTCTCAGAGAGTGTTTCCTTTCAACCAACAACAGGAGATTATAGGTCCAAAAGCCCAATGGGCATTTCTGACATGTGGTGGTTGTCCTTTTGCCACAGGCTCCGGTTGGTAGACAGAGAGTTTGCTGAGACCTGTAACTTAAAGGCAAAATGGATTAGGGGAGGCAAGAAGAGTGGCCTGTGCGGCCAGTTGGAGGTCTCCAGGGCATCTTGTTGTCAGGCCCTACTCAGGGTAGAGGTCTTTTTGGTAACTTGACTGATGGGTGCTGTCATCAAAATGGCCATGTAGGGAATGTGTGAGCACCAGTAGCTAAATAGTTCCACCAGTCACCGGGCATCTTTTGTATTTGTTGGAGCTGAGAGCCTGAATGTGACTAAAACTTGGCAATTGTTTCCTCTGGAGTGAGACATACTGTTCCTTCCCAGTTTATTCCCAGGAATTTCACGTGGGTCATAGGTCCTTGTGCTTTGTCTGTATTAATGGCCCAGCCGTGTTGTTGAATGTGGATCAGCACAATGTGTAGTCTTTGTTGGGTAGTGCCCTTGCCTGGGCCAACGAGGAGGATGTCATCAATATAGTGGAATGTGAGTGCTGCATCTGGGAGTAGGACTTTTTCCAGCTCGTGGCCTTGTGGAAGGACATTAAAGGTGTATTGCAACCATTCCCATAAGGCAAACTGATCCTGATCATCTGAGTGGACAAGGATGCTGAAAATGGCATTTACAATATGAATCACTTCATACCTACTTCCCTCAGCTTGGGCAATAGCCTCTGTGGCAGTCATAGTATTAGGTAATGCCAGTGCCAAGGGCTGTACTACACTTTTGAGCCACTGATAATCAATTGAGTTTCCAGGCACCCAAGGCCTTGTGCAAAGGTCAGATGGTGAACTTTGACAATAGAGCAGTTATTTCTTTGTGTCCCTGAGGCAATTGATACTGTTTTTTTGAGAGACAAAAAGCACAAGGTACTGGTAGTCTGATAGGTTTACAGTTTTCTACATACCTCACTAAAATGGTCCTAACTGCAGAAATTCCCTTCAGGACTTGGGGTAAATGCAATCAGAAATGCACATAGACACTATATCTGCCACAATAATCCACTCAATAGTGGGCACCATAACAATGGTGATATGTTACACCCATAGTTGGGTCCAGGCGAGGGTCTTTGTGATGATGGCTTTAGACAGAAAACCCAAAAGCATTATCAATTTCCCCCTCATTCTCATGCCAGGAGTTTTGGGGGTCACAGTCATCTATGAACCATTATCCAAAAGGCCCAAGAAATGCAATTCTCCCCCATATCAACTTTGAACTTAGACCTTGGCATAGGGCCTCCATTCCTCACTGTAGACATAGGGAGGTTGGCCATTTCATACTCTTCTTTTTTTTAAAGCCAAAAAGTTTGGGTAAAAGTTGGCACAGCTCTATGATTCATTTCAAAATTCACTGGGAGAAGAAGAAGGAACAGCACTTGTACTAGACATAGGGACCATCACCGGGCAGACCTTAGGGGGCCTGCCCTTTGTTCCCTAATGACATACTACTTGACCATGAGTTCCTTGATAAAGAGCCCATTAATCTTTTCTTTTGGGCTCCCATTGCTTAGTAACCAGACCCAGAGATCTCTTTGGGAAAGCCCTTACCTAGACCTTTCAGTTGTATGTGCCCAATTACCATTTTTATATCACTCTCTCTGATGGTTTCTGTTGGTTATTTTGGCAGTAGTTGCTTTTTCCTTGCCCAAGAATTTGTCAGTTATGATATGGATTGTATCACTGACAAATTGACCTGATGTTACAAGGAAGTTTAACTGATAACCAGCAGGAGTGGCACTGATGAACCTAGAGTCTTGTTAACAATTTTATCATCTGCCACTCTCATTCTTTCAATGTAGAACCAAGGGACCACCACTGTAGTTTGCAGAGCTGCTATCATCTCTGCAAGCCTGGTCCAAATGTGTATTTTAGTCGTAGGGAACACATAGGTGGGCCAAAACTGTCAGAGCTCAAATAGTAACCAGCTGAGAAAGAAGAAAAAGGACTTGGGTGTTCCCCTCAGCCTCCTTGAACAAACTTTCTGCTGTGAAGACATTCTGAAGGAGAGGTACTACAGTGATGCACCCCACAAAGTACCACTGTCCCTCACTAAGTTTAAGAAGAATACCTCCTTCATCATGCAAGCAAGGAACCCAAGTCTTAAGGTCTCTTTAGGTCACTGGGCAAAGCAATTCCAAAGAGTTCTATATTCATTTAATTAAACCACGAGTCTCAATAACTTGCTATGTTATAGGTTGTCTATCGTCGTCTGGGACCTCATTAGAGCTAACAACAATCACTGGGTGCAACTTAGCTTGCAGAGTATGTGGCAATCATCAGAGGACAGTAGCAGTAGCCAAGGAATTGCTTCCTTAGATTTTTTTAGAGCCCCTTTGTTGGATCTGTAATTTGACCCACCAGGCATTTTGGCCAGGGAGTCTGGGGCTCAAGAGAAGGACCATTAAACCAAAGAGAAGGACCTCAAAACCAAAAAGCTTACATAAACAGTCTGCTCACACTCTCCAAGAGTATACACAGCATTCCTGAGATAGCACTTACTGCGACTCATTGATATGGCTGGCAAAGTGCGTTGCTGGACCCTCAGACTCTTGCAAAAGACCAGCTAGTACACCTCAAGAAACCCTGTGGACTTCTCTATCATCTCCCAAAAATGATCTGGGGGATCTTCATGCTTTTTACTTTTCCAGAAAGACATTATGCTTAATTGGATCACCCTGCCTCCCACCATTTGCCACTAAGAGAGAGTTGCCAGTTATGAAGGTGATTGATTAAGACATTGAGCCAAATTGGAAGTAACAATTAAGCCTTTATTCACTTACTACAATAATATAAGCAAGAGTTTAAACATGAAAAGGCACTGGCTCCACCAATGTTTCAACTAATGATTCATTTCCCTGTGAAATGATAACGGGCAAGGGCTGGATGTATTAGCACAGATGGGAGGGCAATGTCTCACTGTATATGCAGGTATTTTTACCACATTATATCCCCTGTATACCATATATACTATGTATTTATGCACAAACATACGCATATACACCATTATATACCAAAACTGGTACTATACTATTTTTTTCCAGTTTTATTGAGATATAATTGAATACATCACTGTATAAATTTAAAGTGTACAGCATAATGGTTTAACTTACATATATTATGGAAGGTACTATGCTATTGTTTATAGTATGTATATCAGTTTATTTGATCAGTCTCCTATTCTTGAACATTTAGATGATTTTGAATATTTTGTAATTACAAATGATGCTGTGATGACCAACATTGTGCATATGCATTTTCATTGGTTGGTCTATAAATATATATTAACCTAAAGTGTAAACAATCTAAGAAAATTAGAGTCTAATATAAACATATTTGATGCATGGGAATATTTATAAAATAAAAAGCCAGCATCAACACACACCCATTAAAAATGTTCTCATAATTTTTATATCAGATCTAGTATTATGATAATTTATTTATGACCTTATAAAAATGAGAGAAAATGTTGCTATTTACTTGTTATAAGTCTGAAATCTAGTAGATCTATTTTTCCATTAGGAGACTTAATTTATCTCTTTCTGTAGCTCTTGATAAAGTACCAGATGAAACTCGTATGCTCAAACTTCAAGATTCAGTGTCAAAAACCCAAGTGCAATTAAATAAATAAAAAACTTCCATAGGGGAAAGACTCAATAGTTAAGTATAATAATTATAAATAATTTTATATTATTTTAAATTTAACGCATCAGAAGAACTTCATTTGGTTCGTAAATATGTATTTGAGCATATATTTTGTAGAAATTTTAAACTTTGACCTGAATGTGAGTACCCTAACATAACTAGAGAACAAAAGCAAAAAATACTAATTGGAATTTCTTGTCATAAGATTATTACATGGCCAAGGTCATGCTCTTAGTATCCACAAAGGCCAATAATGGACCAATAATTGTCTCATGAAGGATATGCACTTTTTAGCCACCTCTGGCAGATTGTGGAGCCAAAGCCCAGTGGGTGCCTCTGGCCCGTGGTGGAGGGTCTTCCGCCATAGGACCCAGCAGGCAAAGAAAGATGTTGCTGAGATCCATAACTGAAACAGCAAATGGAAATTAGAAGAGTCAGTTTAAGAGCCTTTAAGGGATCCTGTCCATCAGGACCCCAGTCAAAGGTAAACTGACAGATGGGTGCTATCTGATCCCTGTAAGAGTGTGGCAGTATCTGAATAGTCCTACCATTGCTTTTATTTTGGGGGGCAGAGAGGGCCAAAAGCATAACAATCGTCTTCTCTGGAATGATACACTATGCCCCTTACAGAACATGCCCAAGAATTTTACTTCTGTTTTAGGTCCTGTACCTTATTGGTAATAATGGCCCAGCTATGTGCTGCATGTAGGTGAACAGGGCATCCAATTCTTTTTGGGTAGTGCCCTTGTTTGAGCCCTCTAGTAGGATTTCATCAATTGAGTGGAAGGCCAGCACCCCCTCCAGAGTGGGACTTTTTTTGGGTCTTGACCTACACATTGATTACAGATAGTCAGAGAACTTAGGGAGTCTTGTGGAAGGACATTAGTGGTGTAATGCAACCCATGCTACATACAGCAAACTAATTCTGATCACCCGCGTGGAGAGATGCTGAAAAGAGCGTTTGTGATGTCAAATTGCAGCATACCAAGTTCCTTTATCTTGGGCAATAACCTCTGTAACTGTCACAAAGTCAGGTGCCACTGGTGTCAAAGACAGCACTAATGCTTTGTATAGCCCTAATCAATTTAGAGTCTAGGCACAAAAGGTCTTGCACACAAGCCAGGTGGAGCTATTGAATGAAGAACTAGTTTACAGATATTGTTGACTTTTTAAAGCTCAACAATGAGGGCAGTTGTTCCTTTTTATTCCCCAGGCTGTTGACTTTTTTTGTGTGTGTGTGAGGAAGACTGGCTCTGAGCTAACATCCGTTGCCAATCCTCCTCTTTTTGCTGAGGAAGATTAGCTCTGAGATAACATCTGTGCCCATCTTCCTCTATTTTGTATATGGGATGCCGCCACAACATGGCTTGATGAGTGGCATGTAGGTCTGTACCCAGGATCCAAACCTGCGAGCCCCCGACCGCCAAAGCGGAGCATGCTAAAACCGCTATGCCACCAGGCTGGCTCCTGTTGACATTGTTTTTGGTAGACAATGTGCTAGGTGCCAATAGTTTGGTAGGTCATGATTTTCCGCATACCCTACTAAAATACCCTAACTTCAGCAAATCTCGCCAGGGGTAAGGGGTGTAAATGCAAGTGCTGGTTGATATAGAAAGTACATTTCTACCAATATGTATATTCAGTAGTAGAAGCCATAATAATGGGGGTTTGTAGTGGCCAAGGGGATTCACTCATAGTTGGGTCTGGAAAAGAGTCCTGATGGTGGTGGCTTCAGACCTAAAACTACAGAGAATTATCTGTTTCCTCCTCATCTTCGTGTCAGGGATTGTGGGAATCATAGGAATTCATTAACCAGTATCCAAAAGGCCCAAGAAATGTAATTTTCCTCCCTCTCCACTTTGAACTCTGTCCTTAGCATAGGTCCTCAGATCCCCACTGGAGACATGGGGACCTTGGATAACCTCTAGTCAAGTTCATTTATGAAAGCTTAGATGTCTGGGTAAAAGTAGGAAGGGTCTGTATTGATGGACCCCCACAAGGTACCACTCTCACTCACTAAGTTTAACAAGATTACCTCCTTAATCAAGGAAGCAAACTACTCAAGTCTCAAGATTCACTGAGATATCACCATGGGAGATAGCTGGAGGAAACAGCACTTGTATTAGTCATAGTAGCCATTACTATATGGACCCTAGTGCCTGCTGGGACCCTCATGGCTTACAACTTGGTCATGAGTCCTTGGTGGAGAGCCCATCAATTTATTCCTTTGAAAGTCTGCATTTTTGGTAACCAGATCCACAGATCTCCTCTGTAAGGCCATTGCCTGGATCGTTCAGCAAAGGGCACACGATTGTCATTTTTATGTCACTCTCTCCATTGATCTGTGTTCACTATCTAGGGAGCAGCTAGTTTTACCATGTCCAAAAATTTGTCAGTTAAGGTCTGGATTGTGTAGTGGATGGATTGACATGATTTTATGAGGAGGTTTGATTGAGCTCTATAATCGACAGGATTGACACAAGTGAACCCAGAAATCTGAGTCTGATCAACAGTCTTGTCATCTATTGTTCTCACTGCCTTATTGTGCACCCAATAGGTCACCAAGGTGGCTTGCCAGGATACTATAATCTCTAAAAAAATGGTCATACATGTTTTTCTGTGCCAGAACTCATCATGTGTGGGCCAAAACTGTCAGAGCCCAAATAGTGCCCAGCTGAGGATGGAGATGGTCTCAGTTTTTGCATCCTGTTATATTCCTTCCTATTTTCCGCCCCCTCTTTAGACAAAGTGGCCACTGTTAACACATTCTGAAATAGGGGTCTGTAGTAAAGCACCTCGCAAGTTGTCACTCTCACTCATTAAGTTTAACAAGATTACTTGTTAGGCAAACTACCCAAGTCTCTAAGATCTCTTCAGGTCACTCGGCAAAGCAATTCCAAAGACCTTTACATTTTTTTTCATTAAAAGCATGAGTTTCAATAACTTGCTGTGTTGTGGGCTGTCTTTTGGTACCAGGAACATGCTTGGAGATAACAATAGTCAACTCAACCCACAGGGTCTCTGATCATTGTTGGTCCCATTATTAGAGAACTGTAAGCGGTAGCTAGGGAATTGCTTCTCTAGCTTTCTTAGAGTCTCTCTGTTGGTTCTCTAATTTGACTCATCATGGAAACTCGGCCAGGGAGTTGGGAGCTAAAGTGAACGATGAATTATTCCCCAGAGAACTGAAAATCTTATGTAAACAATCCAGTAGAACTCTCCAAGAGTACTTTGTGGCGTCCAGTTGCATTTTCTGAGAATCAGTGGCATGGCTGGTGAAGTGCCGTGTTGGACTCTCAGACTCATGGAAATGATCCACTAGCACTACCTGAGAGTGCCCCAAAGACTTTTTTAGTATCTCTCAAAAGTGCCCTGTAAAAGCTTCAGGTATTTTGCTTTTCCAGAAAGGCATTGTGCTTCAATGACCGCTGTGCTTGCTGTGTCAATTTGTCAGAGTGAGAACTGCCATTTTTGAGTCAGTCAATTAAGATAACAAGCCTAACTGAAAGTAACAATTAAATGTTTATTCACTTACTGAGATAGTATAAGCAAGATCCTAAACAGGAAAGGGTCCTAGCTCCACCAATGTGTCATTTTCCCCATAGAATGGCACCAGATGAGGGTCATGTGCATCAGAGCAAATGGGGAGAATGTCTCACTGTGGAAGGTGTCCTCCCAAAAAGGCCACTGGTGTTTTATGGGCTCAGGTGCCATGAGGAAGTAGAGGGGGTGGGCTTAGAATGGAAAAGTACTGAACCAGAATGGAGAAAGGGTTTTCAAGGCCCATCCAATAAGGTGGTCTAGGCTGAAGTGCCTGAACATATAATGCCTCAGCTGAGGTTTCCTCCGCTCATAAGTTTTCCTAATGGATGCACCTGAGGGAGAATGCAGATATGGCCAGCCCAGATGGACCTTAACCCATGCTCTCCAATGGGTGCAGTGCACTGTCTGTGCATCAAGCGTAGTATGGGGTGTGAAGTTTCCCCCCACGACAACTGCCAGATAAAGCCTTTGTAATCATCTATGATTGGGCCTAAAAGATCACACATAGAATTTTGGCCTGGAGTCAGACGTTCCCTAGTATTTATACATATACATATACACATGCATATACATGCAAACATATATACACATACACATATGCATATGTGTGTACATATACATGCATGTACACGTGCAGTCATATTTAGAATTCATGTGTTCTCACACCTTCACTTCCCCTCAGGGCTTGTTCTTGCCTTCTTCTGTTTCAGATACGTGTATCCTTTCTTCCAGTGTGAATCCTGACTCTGCACAGTGTCAACACATGGACTCATTTGTTCAATCCTATAATTCTTCTAAAGTTGTTTCAGGATTGTTTAGCTCATACCACCAGAAAAGCAAATCTACTAAAAAGATTTTGTGATTTGTTTACAGTCATCCCCCACTCTCTTGTCCAAGAATAAGAGTTTATATCAAGTACCGTATTGATTAGTTACTTGGATTAGTATTTTATTTATTCCTTTAGAAGTTTCATTTCTTTAAATTTGCTTTTAGTTTTAGTCCTTTTAAAAATTTTTTAATTTAATTTTATTGTTGGACTATATTGAACATCAACCTACTTACATATTAATAAATATGCAAAAATGTATACTTAGAGAAGTATCATCCTTCTTGTATCCTTATCCTTACATTCCCCAGTCCTCCTCTCTCCTCTCCTTGGTAGCCAACTACAATATTTTCTCATGTTTCATTTTGCAAACATAAGTATCTCTCTTATAATTTTTTTTCTTAATTCTGCTTCCTTCTTTCCCAATAGTTAGCACTCTTAATATTATTTTTTTCACTTAACATTATCACCAGGAAATATCTTGATATGAACTTTTTGAGATCTTTTAATACCATAAAAGATATACCACAATTTACACTATACCATTGCATAAATATACCTTAATTTATTCAACTAATGATATAGTATAATATGGTATAATAATATAGTATAAATAGACCTTACTTTATTCAACCTCCTATACTAATACATTCAATTGGTCTTGAATATTTTGCAATTACAAATAACGGGGTAATGAATAACCGTGACCATATACATTTTCACTATTTGATCTGTGAATATGTATTAAACTAAAATGTAAATAATCCAAGAAAACTAGAGACTAATATAAAACATATTTGATGCCTAGGAATATTTATGAAATAATTAGACATCTTTGCACACACACATCTTAAAAATGTTCTCATAATTTTCATCTCAGATCTAGCTTTATGGTAATTTATTTATAATTTTATCAAAATGGGAGAAAATGATGTTGTATACTTGTTGTACGTTTGGAATCTAGAGATTTCACAATAGGTCTGTTTTCCATTTAGTGGACTAAATGCATTTCTTTATGTGGCTCATGATGAAGTACCAGATCAACGTGTTATGCTTGAGCATCGTTTCAGTGTTGAAGAGCAAGAGCAATTTGAGAAACAAAGAACTTCTATAGGGGAAAGACTCACTAAGTCTAATAATTGTAGATAACTTTAAATTATTTTAAATTAAACTAACATCTCAAACTCCCTTTTCAGTACCCCGTCCATGCTGATGGTCAAGATCAGTTTCCTCTTACCTGGACCTGGAATCCGTTGGAATGTACCACTAGTGTCCTTCCACCTCCCTAAATTTCCTGACTCATCAGAAGATCTTTTTTCTTTGGTATTTGAGCATATATTTTATGGAAATTTTACACTTTGAACTAAAGTATAAATACCCTAAGATAACTAGAGAACAATAAGCCGAAGTATTCAGGGCCTTTGGTTGGACTTTCTGTTGATAACACTGTTTCACAGCCATGAGTCATGATAGTTCAGCATCCACCAAGGCCCAATAACAGGCCAATATTTGTCTCATAAAGGGAGTGTAACTTTCAGCTGATGCTGGGAGATTGCAGATTCAAAAGCCCAATGGGCACCTCTGACCTGTGATGGTGTCCTTCTGCCATAGGCTCCAATTGGTGAACAGAGAAGTTGCTGAGACCTCTAACTCAAAGGCAAATGTGAATCATAGGGACTCAGGGGAAGGGAAGCCAGTATAGCCAGTTGGAAGGCCCCTAGTCAAAAATAGGCACCACTCAAAAACAGTGGCCTTACTTGGTAACCCACAATGGATGCCATATAGATCCCTGCTTGGGGAATGTGAATTATTCAGTAGCTGAATAGTTCCAATATCATTGGGACTGTTTGTATTTTTTGGGAAAGGGTGGACCAAAAGCTTGGCAATTGTCTTCTCTGGAATAAGACATTGTGCCTCTTTCCAGATCATACCCTGGATTTCAATTGGGTTTTAGGTCTGTCTACCTTGTCTGTAGTAATGTCCTACCTGTGTTGCTGCATGTGGGTCAACAGGGCAACAGTCCTTATTTGGTGGTGCCCTTGTCTGGGCCCACTAGGAAAATGTCATCAATATAGGGGAAAGCTAATGTTCCCCCTGGGAGCTGAATTTTTTCTAGGTTATGCCCTATCCATTGATGACAGATAGTGAGGGAATTTAGGTAGACTTGTGGAAAGACCTTAGTGGTATATTACAGCTCATTCCTCGTAATAGTAAACTGATCCTGATTATCCATGTGGTTAGTGATGCTGAAAAAGGAGTTTGAGATGTCAGTTGTACACCAAGTTCCTTTATCTTGGGCAATAGCCTCTGTGACAGTCCCGAAGTCAGGTACTGCCAGTGCCCAGGGCTGTACTATGGCATTGAGCTGCAATCAGTTGAGTCTCTATGCATCTGGGTCATGTGCAGAGGACAGATGGAGCTACTGAATGGAGAATTAGTCTCACAGAAAACTTTGGCTTCATTAAGCTCAGCAATGAGGCTAGTTACAGCTTTTCTTCCCTAGTCCATTGATTTTTTTTTGGTTGACAATAGCACTAGGCACTGTTAGTGGGGTCACTACGTGTCCCATAAAATGTCCTTAACTGCAACAGTTCCCTTCAGGGCTTGGGCCTGAATACAAGCAGGGATACACTTAGACAATGCATCTATACCAATATATATTCACTATTGAGGGCCATAACAATGGAAGTTTTTAATCATCCAAGAAGACCAACGCATAGTTGTATCTGGTAAAGGTGCTGATGGTGTTGGACTCAGACCCAAAACCAGAGAGCATTGTCTGTTTCCCCTTTATATTGATTCCTAGTGCTGCCATAACAAAGTACCACAAACTTGGAGACTTAACAGAAATCTATTGTCTCAGAGTTCTGGAGGCTAGAAATCTGGTATCAAGGTGTCATCAGAGATGATTCTTTCTGAGGGATTGTTACTGAGAATCTGTTCAATGCTTCTGTTCTGGATTTTGGTGGTTTGCTGGCGATATTTGATGTTCCTTGACTTGTGCATGCGTCACTGATCTCTGCTTTCATCCTCACATGGTGTTTTGTCAGTGTGCATGTCACTTGTCCAAACACCTTGTGTTTATAGGGACGTCATTCATACTGGATTAAGGCCCACTCTAATGACCTTCGTTTTAACTTGATTATCTCTATAAAGACCTATTTCCAAATAAGGTCACATTCTGAGGTACTGAGGGTTAGGAATTCTAAATGTTTTTGGTGGGGGAAGAGGACACAATTCAACCCCTAACAAACTACTCTCTGGCTTCTAAATATTCCCTCTCACAGGCAGAATACACTCATCCCATTCCAACATCCCCAATTCTAACTCCAAAATCTCACCTAAACATCATCTACTCAAAGTTCCAAAACTCATCATCTAAATCATCCAAATGGTTATGGGTGAGACTTGGGGTATGATTCATCCTGGGGCAAAATTTCTCTCCATCTGTGAACCTGTGAGACCAAATTTGTGCTTCCAAAGTACAATGGTGGGACAGGCATAGGACAGACATTTCTATTCCAAAAGGGAGAAATTGGAAGGAACAAAAGGAGTCACAGGTGTCAAGCAAGTTTGGAACCTGGCAGGGCAAATTCCATTAGATTTTAAGGCTTGAGAATAATCTTTATTGGCTCTGTGCACTGTCCTCTTGGCCCATTGGAGGGCCCCTTTGGCCCTAGCTGGCAGTCTCACTCCTTGGAACAGAAGAGGTAACAACCTAGCGTGTGCCTTCTGGGCCTGTGGTGACAGTAGCAGCTCCACTGGCATCTGAACCACCCTTTGGGGTCATTCTTCCCTTTTCTTGTAGGATAACATATGTTCACAGCAGAATAGATTTATCAACCCATTTTCTTTCTCTAGAATCTTAGAAGTCTAACTACCTGTCTTCCATTTATCTGCTCTCTGTCTCCTTCAATCCAAGCTGCCAGTGTTTCTGCTGAAATGATTGATTAGATTCACAACTCACACACCTAGCAAGCAGTTCTCTAGCCACCACCTTGGTGTTCTCTCCAGAGCATGCTTTCTCAATTTTTTTCAATATGGATGGGCTGAGACTTTTCTAAATCTTCCTGTTCTGTTTCCTTTTTGCTTAACAATTTCTTCTTCAATTTATCTCTTTCCCCTGGCATTTTACTGTAACAGCAAGGAGAAACCAAACTGTGCCTTGAACACTTTGCTTAGAAATCTCCTCAGCTAACTACCCAAGGTCATTGCTTACAAGTTCTACTTTCCACCCAACAGAACACAATTCAGTCAAACTCTCTGCCACTTTATAACAAGAATCACCTTTCCTCCAGTTTCCAATGACGTGTTCTTCATTTTCATCTGAGACCTCACCAGAAGCACCTTTTTTTCCCCCCGAACACCATTTATTGAAGAGATTATCCTTTCCTCATTGTATATTCTTGGCTCCTTTGTCATAAATTAGTGGACTATTTATGCATGAGTTTATTTCTGGGCTCTCTATTCTATCCCATTGATCTATATGTCTGTTCTTATACCAATACCATACTATTTTGATTACTATAGTTTTGTAATTTAGTTTGAAATCAGGGAGCATGATGTTTCCAGCTTTGTTCTTTCTCAAGATTTCTTTGGCTATTTGGGGTCTTTTGTGGTTCAATACAAATTTTAGGAATGTTTTTTCTATTTCTGTGAAAATGCCGTTGGAATTTTGATAGGGATTTCATTGAATCTGCAGATTGCTTTGGGTAGTATGTACATTTTAACAATATTAATACATCCAATCCATGAGCATGGAGTATCTTTTCATTTATTTGTGTATCCTTCAGTTTTTTTCACCAGTGTCTTATAGTTTTCAGTGTACAGATCTTTCATTTCCTTACTTAAATTTATTCCTAGGGATTTTATTCTTTTTGATGCTATTGTAAGTGGAATTGTTCTCTTAATTTCGCTTTCTGATAGTTTGTGATTAGTGTATAGAAATGCAACCAATTTTTGTATTTTGATTTTGCATCCCAAAACTTGGCTGAATTTGTGTATCAGTTCTAACAGTTTTTGGTGGAGTCTTTATATTTCTCTATATATAATATCTTGTCATCTGCAAATAGGGATAATTTTACTTCTTCCTTTCCAACATGAATGCGTTGTATTTCTTTTTCTTTCGTAATTTGTCTGGCTAGGACTTCCAACACTATGTTGAATAAAAGTGGTGAGAGTGAGCATCCTTGTCTTGTTCCTGATCTTAGAGAAAAAGCTTTCAGCTTTTCACTGTTGGGTATGGTATTAGCTGTGGGCTTGTCGTATATGGTTTTTATTATGATGAGGTACATTCTCTCTATACCCATTTGTTGAGTTTTTATCATGAATGGATGTTGAATTTTGTCTATTGAGATGATCAAATGATTTTTATCCTTCCTTTTTTTAATGTGGTGTATCACATTGATTGATTTTCAATGTTTAACTATCTTTTCATCCTGCAGTAAATCCCACTTGAGTATGGTGTATGATCCTTTTAATGTATTGTTACAAGAAGCACCTTTAACGTTCATATTTCTAGCAACATTCTATTCATGACAATATATGTATTCTCTAAGACAATAAAAACTTTCTCTACAGCTCTCCCCTTTTCCTTCCAAGCTCTCACCAGAATCACCTTTAACGTCCATGTTTCTACTAACAGTCTTTTCAAGGCAATCTAGGTTTTGTTCTATCATGTACTTCAAAGCTCTTGTAGCTTCTACCCATTACCCAATTCCATAGCCATTTCAACATTTTTAGGTATTTGTTACAGCAGTAGCTCACTTCACAGTACCAAAAATCTGTATTAGTTTGCTTGGGCAGCCATAACAAAGTACCACAAACTGAGTGGCTTAAAGAACAAAAAATTATTGTCTTACAGTCAGCAGGCTAGAAGTCTGAGATTAGACATTGGCAGGGTTGTTTTCTTCTGAGGGCTTGAGAGAACATCTGTTTCATGCCTCTGTACTACTTTTTGGTGGTTTTTGGCAATATTTGACATTTCCTGGCTTGTGGATGCATCACCATGTCTCTGCCTTCATCTTTACATGTGTTCTCCCCATGTGTGTGTCTGCCTCTGTGCTCAAATTTTCTGTTTTTGTAAGAATACTGTTCATCCTAGAATAGGGCCCACTCTAATGACCTCATTTTAATTTTATTACCCCTATAAAGACCCTATGTCCAAATAAGGTCACATTTTGATAGAAATGTGAGATACTGTATATTGTGGGGGGAGTATTACAATTCAATGAAATTCTGTATTTGTTCAGGGGATGGTTACAATTCAACCCATAACCCCCTCATTGTAGTGTCAGGGATTGTGGAGATCACAGTTAACTGTGCACCAGTATCCAAAGGGCCCAACAAATGCAATTCTCTCCTGCCTCCCTACTGAACTTGGTATAGGACCACTGTTCTCCACTACGGACATAGGGACCTCAGCACATCCCCTAGTCTTGTTTATTTTTGAAAGCCGAGACATCTGGTTAAAAGTTGACAAGGCTCTCCAATTCACCTTCAGATTCACAGGGAGGAGCAGAGAGAATAGCACTTGTATTAATCACAAGGGCCATCACCTTGCAGACCCTAGTGAGACAGCCTACTAGACCCCCTGGCTCACTCACCATGAGTTCCTTGGTGGGAGAGCCCATCAGTCTTCTCTTTGGGAACCTATTGTTGAGTAACCAGGCCCAGAGATCTCTTTGGGAAGGCCGTAGCCCAAATGGTCTAGGAGAGGACACAGGCTTACCCTTTTTACATCACTCTTTCTGCTGGTCAGTCTTTGCTATCTGGGCAGCAGCCACATTTTCCAAACTTGATGATTTGTCATTGTACATCTGGACTGTGTCACAGACTGAAAAACATGGCCTTATGAGAAGTTTTAATTGCACTCAATAACCAGTAGGATTTGCATGAACAAACCTAGAAATCTGAGTCTTGTTAACAGTCTCATCATCTATTGTTCTCACCCCTCATTTGTACATGTAAGAGACCACTAAGGTGGCTCACAGGGAAACTGTATCCACTGGAAAGATGATCCAACCATACTATTTAGTGGCAAGGAACTCATCATGTGTGGGCCAAATCTCTCAAAGCCCAAATATTACCCAACTGAGGATGTAGATGGTCTTGAGTGCTTGCACCCTTTCATCCCAGTGCCATCTTCCTCCTCTTCCTTAGACAAAGCGGCTACTGTTATTGTACTCTGAAAGTGGGGGTCTATAGTGACACACTCCTGAGGTGCCACTGTCACTCACCAAGTTTAACAAGATTACCTCCTTCATCATGGAGACAAACTACTCAAGTCTCTAAGAGCTTCAGATTGCTGGGTGCAGTGATCCCAAAGCACTCTACATTCTTTTCCATTTTAGGCATGAGTCTCAACAAAAATTCGCTGTGTCATAGGCTGTCTTTTGGTGCCAGGGACATGCTTATAGCTAACAGTAGTAATTGGGTGCAACTCAGCATTCAGGGCCTCTGATGAATTTTGTTCCCGTCATCAGAGGACTGTATCAATAATTGGGGAATTGCTTCTCTAGCTTTCCTAGAGTCTTTCTTTGGTATCTGTAATTTGACCCACCGGGCAAATTTGGCCAAGGAGCTGGAGGCTAAAGGGAAGGACCCATGGTCCCCCTTATACCTGAAAAGCTTATGTAAACAGTCACTAGCACTCCCCAAAGTACCTCTAGGGTCCACTAGTGCTTCCTGAGACACATTGGCATGGCTGATGAAGTGCCCATGGAACTCTCAGACTCTTGCAGATGATCCGCTAGCATCACTTGGACTTCTCTAACACCTCCCAAAAGTGCCACACGGGATTTTCAGGGTCTTTCTTTTCTAGAAAGGCAATGTGCGTTATTAACCACCTTGCTCATTGCACCACTTTATCAGAGAAAGCACTGTCAGTTGGTCAATTAAGATGACAAGCCAGGGCCGGCCCCGTGGCTTAGCAGTTAAGTGCGTGTGCTCCACTACTGGCAGCCCGGGTTTGGATCCCGGGCGCGCACCGACGCACCGCTTCTCCGGCCATGCTGAGGCTGTGTCCCACATACAGCAACTAGAAGGATGTGCAGCTATGACATACAACTATCTACTGGGGCTTTGGGGGAAAAAAAAAAGGATGAAGATTGGCAATAGATGTTAGCGCAGAGCCTGTCTTCCTCAGCAAAAAAGAGGAGGTTTAGCATGGATGTTAGCTCAGGGCTGATCTTCCTAACAACAAAAAAAAAAAATGACAAGCCAAACTGAAAGTAAGAATTAAGCCTTTATTTGATTACTGTAATAGTATAAGCAAGAGTCTAAATGAGAATGGGCCCAATTTTATCAATGTTCCATTTTTTCCCATTGACGGCACCAGGTGAATGTTAGATGTTTCATCACAAAGGGCAGTGCGGGGGGAGGGGGGATTGTCTCACTGCCCCAAACAAAAAGCTCTTTCCATTTTATGGACCTGGGATGTGAGGGGATGTGGGGAGGGCTAGAAGTGGAAAAGTACTGAAAACTGAGTCAGAAAGGAGAAAATTGTCTTCAAGGTTCCCCAATAAGAGAGTCTAAGCAGAATCACCTAAACAGTACAGTGATTCAGTTGAGCCCCTCTGAATGGAGGCACCGGGTCTGGGAAGGCAGATATGTGTGTAAGAGCATGGTTGGTCTGGAGAGGCCTGAGCTCTGACTGAACATCCTTCCAGAGACAGTGCACTCACTGTGCATTAGGTCTAGTGTGGGGTAGGAAGCTTTTCCCCATGGTAACTGCCACATAAAACCTTTATAATTTTCTGTGATTGAGCCTGAAAGATGACACGTAGGATTTTTTTTTTACTTGTTATCTGATTTTTTTGTTACAGCCATCCTACTGGATACAATGTAGTATCTCATTGTGGTTTTTAAAAAAATTTTTATTATTGCAGTAACATTGGTTTATAACGCTATATAAATTTCAGGTTACATCATAATTTTTCGATTTCTGTATAGATTACATCATATTCACCACCCAAAAACTAATTACAGTCCATCACCATACACACACACATAGGATTTTAACTCAGATCCACACTCCTTAGTTTATACACATGTACTTATAATGTGTCATACACAAATACACGTGTATGCGCACATATACATGCATATGTCATGTATACACATTTTAGAAATAGTGAGGAATCTCAGACACTTTCAGTGCTAGTCCCTCAGGTCTCGTTCTTGCCTTCCTCCATTTCGTATGTGTATATCCTTTCTCCTATAGTGTTAATCCTGACTCTTAAAACATCAACAAATTTATGTATTTGCTCAATCCTGCAATGCTTCAAGCCTTGTTACAGAATTGCCTGGCACATACCACTACAAAAACAAACCTGCCTGAAAGATTTAGCGATTTACTTGTAGTCTGTCCCCGAAACTCTTGCCCAAGACTGAGGGTATGTTTCAAACACTGTATTTATAACTTATTTGGATTAGTGCTGTTTTTTTAATCCCATCAGTAGATTCATTTCATTAAGTTTGCTTTCAGTTTTAGTTTCTTCTTCTTGTCCTTGTTGATTTAATTTTATTTTTGGAATGTGTAGAACATTCCAAAAGTAAATATTATACAAAAGATTTACTTCACAGTGTGGTTTCTTCCCCAACCCTTCTGCTTGCATTTCTCAGTCTTCTCTCCCACACCTGTCTTCTTGTAGGTAACCATCTATATTATTTTCTTGCTTATCTTTCCTGTGCGTCCTTTTGTAAAGTTATCTATTTCTCTTTATATTTTTTCTGATTACTTTTTTCTACCCAAAAGTCAGCATACTAGATACTCTCTTTTTAGATTTTTAGACTTAACATTATCTCTTAGAAATCCCTCCATGTAAGTTTATAGAAATCGTCATTAGTTTTACATAAATATGAAAAGCATTTTGTATCACATTATATACCATAGTTTATACTATACCATAATTTATAGTATATACCTTATCTACTCAATCAATATCCTCTTCTTGAACATTTAGATGGTTTTAAATATTTTGCATTTACAAATAATACTGTAATGAATAACATTGTGCATATGCATTTTCATTGTTTGATCTATTATTATGTGTGAACCTAATGTATAAATAACACAAAAGTAGAGACTAATCTGAAATATATTTGATGCCTCAGAATATTTTTGAAATTATGAGGTAGTTTCAATAGTACCCATTAAAACTTTTCTTCTCATTTTCATGTCAGATCTAGCATTATGGTAGTTTATTTATAACTATAAAAATGAGAGAAAATGCTATATACACTTGTTACAAATTTTAAATCTAAAGTTTTCACAGTAGATCTGTTTTTTCATTTGATAGACTAAATGCATCTCTTTTTGCAGCTCATTTTGGAGTACTAAATGAAAATCTTATGCTTGTAAATCAAGATTCAGTGTCAAAATCCCAAATGCAAGTAGAGAAACAAATAACTTCCAGAAGGGAAAGGCGCCCTAGTAAGTATAATAATTATGTATAACTTTAAATTATTTTAAACTCATCAGAAGATATTTTTTCTTTCATTTATGAATATGTATTTAAACATATATTTTATAGAAATTTTACACTCTGGCCTAAAGTGTGAATACCCTAAGATAACCAAAGAACAAAAGCAAAAGTGTTAATACCTTCAGGCTGGAATTTCTAGTTGTGAGATTATTTCACAGCCATAGGACATGTACTCAGCATCTACCAAGGCCCCAAAATTGGCCAATAGTATCTGAAGGGGTGTGTACTTTTTAGCTGATTCTGGGAGATTACAGGTTCCAGGAGATTATGCCCAAGAGGCACTTTTGACCTGTAGCAGTGTAGGCTCCAATGACAAACTGAGAAGTTGTTGAGATCTGTAACTTGAACAGATAGG
This sequence comes from Diceros bicornis minor, assembly GCF_020826845.1. NCBI lineage: Eukaryota > Metazoa > Chordata > Mammalia > Perissodactyla > Rhinocerotidae > Diceros > Diceros bicornis. The sequence continues at coordinate 30,910,358 of NC_080775.1, forward strand.
TATCGGAGAGGCTTAGGGGAAGGGCAGCCTGAGAGGCTTTTCAGAGGGCCCCTTCCCAGGGTATTCTGTTAATTTTGCCCCACACATAGGTGAGGTCTTCGTTGTAACCTCACAGATGGGTGCCATCAAGTCCTCTGTGTGAAAAGTGCTAGTACCAGAAAAGTCCCACCAGTTGCTGGGTCTCCTTTCCATTTTGGGGGATTGAGAAAACCAAATATTGGCAATCATCTCCCCTGGAATGAAATGTTATCACCCTTTGCAGATCACGTCCATGAATTTTACTTGGGTAATAGGTCCTTTTACCTTGTCTGTATTAATAGCTCAGTCATGTTGCCCCATGTGAGTCTCCAGAGTGACCAGTCCTTACTGGGTAGTGTTCTTCTCTGGGGCCACCAGGAAGGTGTTTTCAATTTGATGGAAAACTAGTGTTCTCTCCAGTAGCAGGACTTTTTCTAGGTCTTACCCTACTCATTGATGACAAATAGTCAGAGAGTTTAGGTAGACTTGTGGAAGGACATTAGTGGTATGTTGCAACCTGTTCCATATAAGAGTAAACTGATCCTAATTATCTGCATGGACAGTGATGCTAAAAAGGGAGTTTGAGATGTTGGTTGTTGTACACCAAGTTCCTTTATCTTGAGCAACAGCCTCTGTGATGGTCACAAAGTCAGGTACTGTTGGTGCCCAGGGCTGCACTTCAGCATTGAGTTGCCAATAATTCATCAGACTCCATGATTCTGAGGCCATGTGCACAAGTCAGATAGGGCTATTGAATGGAGAATTAGTCTCATGAAGAACTTTGTTATCCTTAAACTCAGCAATGAAGGCAGTTATTTCTTTTTCACTCCAGGCAGTCACTATTGTTTTTCAGGAATAACAGCACTAGGAGCTGGTAGTCAGGTAGGCTTATGGTCTTCCACCTGCCCCACTAAAATGGCAGCTAACTGGAGCAATTTTTGGGAGGGGCTGGTGGGCAAAGGTGAGCATATGTTCACCTAAACAATACATCTATACCAATGATACATTCAGTAGTGGATGCCATAAAAATGGAGTTTGTACTTGACCAAAGAGACCCATCTATAGTCGGGTCTAGGTAAGGGTCCCAGTGCTAGTGACCTCAGACCCAAAACCAGAGAGCATTATTTGTTTTCCTCTCATTCTGGTGCTGGGGTATGTCGGTCACAGTCATGTCTGCGTTAGTATCCAAAAGGCCCAGAAGTGTAATTCTCCCCCACCTTTCCATTGAACGCTGACCCTGGAATACACCCTTTGGTCCCTACTGGGGATATAGAGACCTGATATAACTCCTGGTCTGGTTAGTCATTGAAAACTGAGAGTTCTCGGTAAAAGTGGGAGGGGCTCTATTCATCTCCAAATTCATGGGGGGGTAGAAGGAATAACACTTTTATTAATCGTAGAGGTTGTTAACATGCAGACCCTAGTGGGGCCACCAATACCTGGCCATCAACCTCTTCTTTGAGAACCCGTTGTTGAGTAATCAGAGAGACTCAGAGAGCTCCTCTAGAAGCATCATCCAGAAGAGAGTGCCTGATTACGCTTTATATCACTCTCTCTGCCAGTCAGTCTTTGCTGTCTGGGCAGTAGCTGTTTTTTCCATGTCCCAAAATATCTCAGTTAAGTTCTAGATTTTGTCACAGAACATATTCACCTGACCTTATGAAGAAGTTTGATTGAGCTTGATAACCAGCAGGAGTAACATGAACAAACCTAGAAATCTGAGCTGGTTAACGGTCTTATCTACTGTTCTTACTCATTATTGTAGAAGCTGGGGACCACCAGCATGGTTCACAGGGCTGCTATGGCCTCTGCAATGGTGATCCAAACATGATTTTAGTGGTAGGTTCATGCTGAAGCTGTCAGAGCACAAATAGTACCCAGCTGAGGAAGGAGAGGGTCTCGGGGTTTGCTTCTCATCTTCCCCCTTTCTGCTTCCTCCTTGATCAAACTTTCTGCTGTCAAGATATTTTGAAGGAGGGGTACTATAGTGATGCACCCCACAAAGTACCACTGTCCCTCACTAAGTTTAAGAAGACTACCTCCTTCATCATGCAAATAAACAACTCAAGTCTTTAGGGTCTCTTTAGGTCACTGGGCAAAGCAATTCCAAAAGTTCTGTATTCATTTAATTAAACCATGAGTCTCAATAACTTGCTGTGTTGTAGGTTGTCTATCGTCGTCTGGGACATCATTAGAGCTAACAACAATCACTGGGTGCAACTTAGCTTGCAGAGTATGTGGCAATTTTAGTCCTATCATTAGAGGACAATAGCAAGGAATTGTTTCCCTAGATTTTCCAGAGCCCCTCTGTTGGATCTTTAATTTGACCTACCAGGCATTTTGGCCAGGAAGTCGGGGGCTAAAGAGAAGGACCACTGGTACCTCTCAAAACCAAAAAGCTTACATAAACAATCTGCTCGCACTCCCCAAGAGTATACATGGCATTCCTGAGATAGCGCTTCCTGAGACTCGTTGATGTGGCTGGCAAAGCACCTTGTTGGACCCTCAGACTCTTGCAAAAGACCCCCTGGTACTCCCCCAACAGGCCTTATAGACTTCTCTAGCATCTGCCAGAAATCCCTTGGGGGATCTTCATGCTTTTTACTTTTCCAGAAAGACAGTGTGCTTAATTGGGTCACCCTGCCTGCCACCATTTGCCACTAAGAGGGAACCGCCAGGTGTAAAACTTGTCAATTAAGGCCGCAAACCAAACTGAAAGTAACAATTAAGCCTTTATTCACTTACTACAATAAAATAAGAAAGAGTCTAAACATGAAAGGGCACTGGCTCCACCAATGTTTCAACCAATGTTTCATTTTCCAATGAAACGACATCAGGCAAGCGTCAGATGTATCAGTGCCAATGGGAGGGGAATGTCTCACTGTTTGTACAGGTATTTGTGTATATATACAGACATATATATGTGTGTATGTATATACATCATTATCTATGATTATGGCATTACTTATACTATACCAATACATATCAGTTGTGGTATATATATATATCAGTTTATTTAACCAATCTCCTCTGTGTGAACATTTAGATGGTTTTCAATATTTTGCAATTACAAGTTAGGCTGTAATGACTAATCTTGTGCATATGCATTTTCATTGCTTGGTCTATTATTATGTATTAACCTAAAGTATAACTAACCAATGAAACCTGTAAACCAATATAAAATATGCTTCTTGCTTAGGAATACTTATTAAATAAGGAGAGAGCTTAGACATCACCCATTTTGATGACAGATCTAGCATTATAATAATGTATTTATGATTTTATAAAAATGAGAAAAAATGCTACTGCATACTTGTTATAAATTTGAAATATAGAGATTTCATAGTAGATCTATTCTTCCATTTAGTGGACTAAATGCATCTCTTTATATAGCTTATGTGGGAGAACCAGAAGGGAATCTTATATTTGTGAATCAAGATTCAGTGTCAAAACCCCAAATGCAAGTAAAGAAACAATTTCCAGAGAGGAAAGACGCAATAGTAAATATAATAATTATAGGAAACTTTAAATTATTTTAAATTAAGCTCATTAGAAGATCTTTTTTCTTTGGTTCATGAATGTATATTTGAGCATATATTTTATAGAAATTTTACACTATGACCTAAAGTGTAAATACCCTAAGATAATTAGAGAACAAAAGCAAAATTAATGATTGCTTTTGGTTGTTATTTGCATGGTCAATAAATACTAAGTAACAAAACTTCTTCCAGACACACTCATGAAAACTGTTCACAAGATTTTTCTCACTTCACCTGTATGGGAAGAAAATTTGATGATCATTTGGCATTTCCAGAAGTTCCATTATACTTATGCATTTTCTACTTAGCATTTCCTCTTGAAAACCAGAAAAATGATACGATATCAGTTGAAAATCTGTTTCCTGAGGAGAAAGTTTTATTTTTGAGAAACCAATCTCAAACTAAGAAACTTGGAGCTACCAGAAAGAAGAATCTCGAAAGTAATTAAATATAAATCTTATAAATTATTTTTAATTAAATTCAGGAAAACATATTTGTGAATATATCTTCAATCATATGCTTCTTGGGTGATTTTTCCCATCATACTTTAGATCTTTATTGATGATTTATCTGTTTGTTTTGTAATTACTGAGTTAGATGTGTTAAATCTCATATTTTGTGGATTTGTCTATTTTCTTCTTATAATTGTGGCAGGTTTTGATTTATATCTTATGATACTCTATTATTTATATGCATATAAATTTAAAATTGATAATATTCTTGCGGACAGAACATTTTGTCCTAACAAAGAGACCCACTTCATCATTTTTATAGTTTTTGTCTATTTTCCTTTAAAACTACCTCATCTGCTATTAATGTAGCACCACAAAGCTTTTTCTAGTTGATGTTTGCATGATACGTTTTTTTCTATCTTGTTACTTTAATTTTCCCATATCTTTATGATTTTGCTTGTAAGCAACTTATAATTATATATATTTTAAAATTCAGCCTGATCTTTGTCTTTTAATTAGCTCTCATAATCATATATAATTTAATTAGTGATATTTTTAGGTGTAATTACACCATTTTCTGGCTCTTTCTATACTTTTTATATTATATATATTTTTCCTTAGCCATATTTGATACTAAAATTTTTAAACTTTATTCTAAAGAGTGAATACTCTAAGGAAACTAGAGAATAATTTTAAATATATAAGTATTTATAATGTTTATAATAATATTTCTAAATTAAATATATTTAATGCTTCCGTATATCTAAAAAGTAACAAGACTGCTTATATATACAAGTGAAAAAGTATTCACATGATGTTTATATTTTAACTAGACACTGATTTGCTTATATCATTAAAAAATGAGATAAAATATTGTTGGATAATTAACATATATTGTAAATCTAGAGGTTCCACCACAAATCTGGTTCTCTATTTAGTGATTTTTATGAGACTTTCTTCCTGAAGCCCAGAGAATGGATGAGGTGTTAGATGAAAATCTTTTGCCTGATGCTTCAAACTGCTAGAAAGAAAAGACTTAGTAGTAAATATAATTATGAATATTATTTAAAATTTTAATTGATTTAAGCAAAATTTTGTTCATGAATATGTATTCTGCTACAAGCTTAAAGACATCTATTAAGTCAAATGTTATTTAAATTTCCTATTTCTTAATTTCCTTAAATTTTATTGTTGTATCAATTATGGGGAGATGTATATTGAATTCTCCAGCATGATTATGGATTTATCTATTTCTTCTTGTAGTACTGTCCATTTTCCTTATACCATCTATGTTGCTAGGTGCATAAAAATAAAAATGTTAGATATTTCTTATAAACTCAACGTTTTCTTTTTATGAAAAGTACCATCTTAGTCTGTCTCCAGTAAGTTCTTTTGACGAAAGTCCTATTTTGTCTGACATTGACACAACTACTGCCGATTTATTTTGGGTAGTATTTGCATGGCATATCTCTTATCACCTTTTTACTTTCCAATTTTCTGTATTCTTCTAATTTAGTGGTGTCTCTTATAAATAGCTTATAGTTAAATTGTTGATAAATCCAGTGTGACTGTCTTTGTCTATCCCTACAACATGTAATCCATTTACAATTATTATACATATTGATATATTTGGATTTAAATATTTCTTTTTTTAGATGCTTTCTATTTTTCCTACCTTATGCAGCTTTCTTTTTATTTCCTTTCCTTATTTTGGAATTATTACTTTTTAATCAGTCTAACTTTTAAATCAATCATATATGTTATAAAGTTTTTAAATATTTTTAAAATGTGAATACCCTTAGTACAATAAAATTTAATTACAACTTTCTAAATCTATATATGAAGTAACAAGAATGTCTCCACATACTTTCAGGAAAGCATTCTGATGATTTTTACACTTAATTTCATAGTCTGTTTTGAAAATGCACCAGAATTTTTTGTTTTTTTTTTGGAGGGGAGGAGTTGTTTGATCATTTGTTTAAATTGTGTTTATTTACTTAAATTGTTATAAAGCTGGAAGGAAACTTTGAGAGGTTCTTGGTATATATTAGTAACCCAGAGGCTTCACAATCTAGCTGTTTTACTTTTTATTGGATTAAAAGCCTCTATTCTTGTAGCTGGGAAAATGCATGAGATATCAGATGAAAATCTTTCACCTAAAGATAAAATTTCTATCTCAAAAAAAAAAATCTCAAATTAAGACACTTGGAACTGCCAGAAAATTGGGGCTTAGTAGTAAGGATAATTATTAAGAATATTGTATAATAATTTTTAATTAAGTTTCTTCAGTTCAATTGTATAAATAAATGCTATATACTGTATCATATATACATACATGTACATATGTGCATAAAATATATAACATGTATGTGTGTATGTATGTTTTCCATTGTATTGTTGATTATGTTGCTCATGCCTTCTTAATTTCACTGAACTTCTATGTTTATTCTATCATTTGTGAGAAAGGTATGTTAAATTCAGCTACTGTGATCGTTTATTTCTCCATTATTCTTTGTAGTTATGTCAACTTTTCTTTTGTGTTTTTAAAGCTTTTTTATTATATATAATAAATATACAGATATATATTATATGTTATATTTAGATATATGTATATCATAAATATACAGATTTTAATTTGTTATATGTACTTAGTGAACTGAAATTTCTGTCATTTTGATGAACATTTTGTAGTAACTTTTTTTGTGCCTTTAGTCTATTTTGTCTGATATTAATGTAGTATCTTTATGTAATTAGTTGCATAGAATAATTTTTTTCATCATTCTTTCAATCTTTTTGTTTTATTATGACTTAGCCGTGTAACTTTAAAATAAAATGCATTACAGTTGATTATTTTTTAATCCAATGTAACAATCTTTGTGTTTTAAATGGAACATTTAGTACATTTACATTGAATAGAAGTACTGATATTTTGAAGGTAAGTATACCATCACTTGTATTTTCTGTCTTTTTTACCTGTTTTTTAATGATCTATTTTTGAAACTCCTTTTAAATTTATTTTGAATATATTCTTTGTCAATTCTTTTTTTTCCTCACCTATATCTGTTATAAAAATATTGAATTTAGTCTTAAAATGTGAATAATTTATAAAACTATTCTCTTGAAAAGTATTCCCATTATTCCTGCACTTCACATATTCACTCTATAATTCAGTATCTCAACAATATGGTGTTTGATTATATTGTTTCAAAGTATGAGAGAAAATATTCCTGGATAATTGACGTTTGACATAATTGAGTTACAGAGGTTTTTCAATAAATCCAGTTCTCTATTTAATGGATTAGAAGCATCTTTCTTGTAGCTCAGAAAGCAGAAAACGTATTAGATGAAAATCCTTTACCAGAGGATAAAGTTGCATTGTCAAAAAGCCAATCTCAAACTAAGAAACTTGGAGCTGTCAAAATGGAAACACTAAGTAGTAAGTATGATAATTTCAATATCGATTTATTTCTAATTGAAGTAGCAGAAAAGCTTTGTTCTTAGATTTATGAATGTTTAATCAATCATGTTTTTTGTAAACATATTAGATCAAATGTATTTATTGTGTTATTCACTTCTTTAATTTCATTGAAGTCTGTCTGTTTATTCTATGTTACTAAGAGATGTATGTTAAATTCTCCCACTGTGATTACAGATTTCTCTGGATTTCCTGGTAGTTTTCCCAGATTGGTTTATATGTTTGGAAACTATATTATTAAATGTGTACAAATTTATACTGGTTAAATTTACTGGTAAACTAAGCCTTTGTCTCTGTAAAAGTACACTCTTTATCTCTAAAAATACTTTTTTGCCTTAATGTTTATTTTGTCTGATAATAATACAGCTATGTTTGCTTTCTTCTTCTAAGTATTTGCACAGTCTTTTGTAAACAGTTCAGACAGAAGTTTATGGTGCCTCTCTGGTCTCAGTAATTTTTTCACAATGATCCTAAACCACAAGAAAAACCCAACAGTTTCTTTATTAATTAGCAATTAGTTAGGAACACAATTGCTAGATCATATGGTAAGACTATATTTAACTTTGTAAGAAACTGCCAAAACATCTTCAAAGTGGCTGTAGTGTTTTGCATTCCCACCAGCAATGAATCAGATTTCCCATTGCTCCACATTCCTGATAGCATTTGTTTTCAGTGTTTGGGATGTTAGCCATTCTAATAGGTGTGTAGTGGTATCTCATTCTTGTTTTAATTTGCAATTTTCTGATGACCTATATGTTGAACATCTTTTCATATGCCTGTTGGCCATCTATATGACTTCTTTGGTAAGGTATCTGTTCAGATTTTTGCCTATGTTGTAGTTGGATTATTTGTTTTCTAACTGTCGAATTTTAAGAGTTCTTTGTATATTTTGGATAACAGTTCTTTGTCAGATACATGTTCTGTAAATATTTTCTTCCAGGCTAAGGCTTGTATTTGTATGTTAACCTGTACCTGGCAACCTTGCTCTAATAGCTTACAGTTTCAGGAGTTTTGTTGTTGTTCAACAAAAAAAGTTTTATTGATTTTTATCAGTTTATATACCTTTTATTTCCTTTTTTTGTCTTATTACATTAGCTAGGACACTAGCTTGGATAGAAGTGGTGAGAAGGGATATCCTTGACTTATTTCTGATCTTAGAGGGAAAACGTTTAGTTTCTTACCATTAAGTGTGATGTTATCAGTTGGGGTTTTTTGTAGATGTTCTTTATCACATTGAGGAAGTTCCCCACTATTCTTAGTTTGCTGAGAGTTTTATAGTGAATGGGTTTTGGATTTTTTCAAATGATTTTTCTGCATCTCTTGTCATACATTTTTTTTTTAGTCTGTTGATGTGATGTATTACATTGACTGACTTTTGAATATTGAACCAGCATTGCATACTTGGAATAAATCCCATTTGGTCATGGTGTATAATTATTTTTATACATTGTGGCATTCAATTTGATAATATTTTGTTGAGGATTTTTGCATCTTATTCATGAGAGATATTGATCTGTAGTTTTCCTTTCTTATAATATCTTTGTCTCGTTTTGGCATTAGAGTAATATAGCTTAAATATATTGTGGTTTGAGAGTGTACTTCATATGATTTCTGTTCTTTTAAATTTGTTAAGGTATGTTTTATGGGCCAGAATATGGTATATCTTGGTGAATGTTCCATGTGAACTTGAGAAGAATATGTATTCTGCTGTTGTTGGATGGATAAATCTATAAATGTCAATTAGATCCAGTTATTGATGGTGCTACTCAATTCAACTATATTATTACGGATTTTCAGTCTGCTGGATCTGTCGATTACTGGTAGATGATACTGAAAACTGCAAATATAATAGGTCTGTCATTTCTCCTTACAGTTCTATCAGTTTTTGCCTCATGTATTTGGTTGCTCTGTTGTTAGGTGCATACTCATTAAGAATTATGATGTTTTCTAGGATGTTGACCCCCTTTATCATGATGTAATGCTCTCTTTGTCCCTGATAATTTTCCTTGCTCCGAAGTTTGCTTTGTCTCCAATTAATATAGCTTCCCCAGCTTTACTTTGATTAGTGTTGGCATGATATATCTTTCTCCATCCCCTTATTTTTAGTCTATCTTGTCTTTCTATTTCAAGTGAGTTACGTGTAGACAACATACGGGTTAGTTTATTTATTCAATCTGACAGTCTCTGTATTTTAATTGGTGTACTTAAACCATTCACATTTAAAGTGATTATTGATATATTTGTAACTCAACCATATTTGTAACTCCTTTCTCTTTAACGCCCCAGCACTTTGTTGCTTTTTCATCTTCTTTTTTCCTGTCTTCTCTGGCTTTAATTAGATATTTAATATGATTCCATATTCTCTCCTTTCTTAGCATATCAATTATATTTCTTTAAAATTTTTTTTAGTGGTTATCCTAGAATTTGAAGTATACATTTACAACTACACTAAGTCCACTTCCAAATAACACCATACCATACCACTTCATGGGTAGTGCAGGTATCTGACAACAGTGTATTCCCAATTCCTTCCTCCTGTCCCTTGTAACATTGCTGTCATTCATTTCACTTACCTATAAGCTAGAATCACTGAATATATTATTTCCATTATTATTATGGACAAACTGTTATATCAGTTAAGAGTAAGAAAAATAAAAGATTTTATTTTACCTTTATTTATTCCTTCTCTAATGCCATTCCTCTCTTCATGTAGATCTGGGTTTCTGATCTTTATCATATTCCTTCTCTCTGAGAAACTTCTTTTAACGTTTTCTTGCAATGCAGGTCTACTGGAAACAAATTCCCTCACTTTGTTTTTTTCAATCTGACAAAGTCATTGTTTCTCTTTCAGTTTTGAAGGATAATTTTTCTGGATACAGAATTCTAGGTCGGTTGGTTTTTTTTAACACTTTAAATGTTTCTCTCCATTTTCTTCTTGCTTACATGGTTTGATGAGAAGTGTGACATAATTCTTATCCTTGTCCCTCTATAGATAAAGTGTTTTTGTTTTTGTTTAGCTCTAGAGTCTTTCAAGATTTTCTCTTTGTCTTTGATTTTATGCAGTTTGAATATGATATGATTAGATGTAGATTTTTTGGTATTGAACCTTTTTGTTGGTCTCTGAGCTTCTATGGTCTGTGGTTTGATGTCTGTCATTAATTACGGAAAACTCTCAATCATTATTACTTCAAATATTTCTTCTGTCTCATTGTTTTTTCTCCTGGTATTCCCATTATGTGTATGTTACACCTTTTGTAATTGTCCCAAAGATCTTGTACCTTTTTTCCATTTATTTTCTCTTTTCAATTGGGCAGTTTCTAATGACACATCTTCAAGCTCATTGATTCTTTCCTTGACTATGTCCAATCTACTTATGAGCACATTGAAGGCATCTTTCATTTCTGTTGCAGTATTTTTTATTTCTAATATTTCCTTTTGATTTTTTTCTTAGAGATTCTAGATATCTGCTTATATTACCCATCTGTTCTTGCATGTTTTCTTCTTTTTCCATGAGAGCTCTTAGCATAGTAGTCATAATTATTTTAAATACCCAATCTGATAATTTCACAGTCTCTGTCATATCTGAATCTGGTGCTCATAGTTAATCTGTGTCTCTTCAGACTGTTGTTTGGCTTTCAGCATGCCTTGCATTTTTGTTGTTGTTGAAATCTAGACATGATGTATTGGGTAAAAGCAACTGAGGTATATAGGCCTTTAGTGTGAAGATTTGTGTGTATCTGGCTAGGGGGGTTAGGCTGTATTTTCCATTTGCTATAGCTGTAGGTGTCAGATGCTAAAATTTCCTATATTGTCCCTTTTTTGTCTCCCCTGATATCTTTGGGTTTCCCTTCAGACTCATTCCTAAATAGAGTCTGAGGCTTGTTGTTCTTTTAGCTGTAATCTGCTTTTGTTATATAGAAGCCCTATTAGTGTGGTTGTAAAGTGTCAGGGAAGGGAAAACATTCTATAATCCTCTGATTAGGTCTCAGTCTTTTAGTAAGCCTGTGCCTCTGTGCCCCAACATTCACAAGTGTTTCTCATTTCTCTCCTGCCCCTTTGGTAAGATAGGAAGGCTAGAGGGGCTGAAATTGTGTATCTGCTTACTCCCATGTTGAATATTTTCCTTCCTCAAGGTCTGTTAGATTCTGGTAAACCCTGTATTAGTTAAGCTCTGGTAAAATAATTTCCCTTGAGGGAAGTGTTTTTTTAAGGAGAACAGAAAGCTTTGGACATGTTTAAAAATAGTTGCTTTCCGCTCCCCCTGTTGGAAGCATGTGGGGATTTTTCTCTGATCTTCACCTGAGAACCTAGGGGTAAAACTCATGATAATGTAGCGGTACCACTAAGACTCAAGCTGGTACTCACTGAACTTTCAGCAGTTCCTCAATTACAATTGAAGTGTTCCTACCGGTACTGGCTCTAGCAGCAGGCTTCTACTCCTGGGATTCTGCTGCAAATAAACTGTGCTTCTTGTATCTCTGTCTCATTCTAGTTTTTGAGGCAGTATTTTGCATGATTACCTCAATTCTCTGATAAATGTAAGAAAATATTTTTGATTTAAAAAGTTTGCTTAGGGGCCAGCCTGGTGGCGCAAGTGGTTAAGTGCGCACGCTCTGCTAAGGCAGCCTGGGGTCTGCCGGTTCGGATCCCAGGCGCGCACCGACACACTTCTTGGCAAGCCATGCTGTGACGGCATCCCATATAAGGTGGAGGAAGATGGGCTAACATCCTCAGCAAAACAGAGGAGGATTGGCAGCTGTTAGCGCAGGGCTGATCTCCTCACAAAAAAAAAAAAAGAAAATTTGCTTAGCTTTTTCCTTTTTCTTTTTTTTTTTTTGAGAAAGATTAGCCCTGAGCTAACATCTGCTGCCAATCCTCTTTTTTTGCTGAGGGAGATTGGCCCTTGGGCTAACATCCGTGCCTATCTTCCTCTACTTTATATGGGACGCCGCCACAGCATGGCTTGATAAGTGGTGCGTAGGTCTGCACCCAGGATCCAAACCTGTGAACCCTGGGCTGCAGAAGCAGAGTGTGTGAACTTAACTGCTACGCCACTGGGCCAGCCATGCTTAGCTTTTTTCTTATTGTGAAAATGGGAGTAGTGACTTCCAAGTTCTTTTCATGTCAGACAAGAAATGGAAGTCCTCCCATTCCTTTTACTTTTAACATTTCAATATCGTTTATGATTTAATCTCTATTACTTATGATTTAGCTGCCTCTCTTGTACTTCTCTTCTTTATTTATTGAATATATTTGATGTCTAACATTGTATAAATTTAAGATGTACAACATGTTAATTTGATACCTTTATATATTGTAATATGATTGCCATTGTAGTGATATTTAGCACCTCTATCACATTACGTAATTATGGTACAATATTGTTGTCTACATTCGTTATACTGTGCATTAGATCTCTATGGTTTATTTACTGCTCATTGTAAGTTTGTACCCTTATACAACATCTTTCTTATCCCCCGACCCCGTATCCCCTGGTAATCACCATTTTACTCTGTTTTTGTGAGTTTGGCCTTTTAGATTCCACATATAAGTGATATTATGCAGTATTTGCCTTTCTGTGGCTGACTTATCTCAGCATAATGTGCTCAAGGTCTGTCCATTTTGCTGCAAATGGCAGGATGTCCTCCTTGTGCATGGCTGAATGATATTCCATTGCATATATATACCACATCTTCCTTTATTCATTCATCTCTTGATGGATACTTAGGATGTTTCCATAGCTTGCCTATTGTGAATAATGCTACAATAAACATGCGAGTGCATATATCTCTTCGAAATTCTGTTTTCATTTCCTTTGTTTATGTACCTAGAAGTAGAATTGATGGATCATATGGTAATTCTATTTTTAATTTTTTGAGGAACCTTCATATTGTTTTCCATAGTGGTCGGACCAATTTAAATTTCCACCAACAGGGTACCAAAGTGTTCCTTTTTCACCATATCTTTGTTAGCACCTGTTATCTCTTGTCTTCTTGATAGCCATTCCAACATGTGGGAGGTGATATTTCATAGTGGTTTTGATTTGCATTTCCCTGATGATTAATATTGTTGAGCATCTGTTCATGTACCTGTTGGCCATTTGGATGTCTTCTTTGGAAAAAATGTCTATTGCTTCAGGATTGGTTTCTGGAGACTTGTCATTTTCCTTCTGCTCTGAAGTGTAACTGTAGTTCTTCATGTTTGATGAATTGATCCTTTGCCAGTGCATTTGTGGTAGTATCAGGTCTCAGATTCCACCTACCACCGCTGAGGGGGAGCAGGAGCTGTGTTTTCTGATTCTGCCCTGTCTGCTGGAAGCTGTGTGAATAGGGCTGCTCTGCGTTTGTGCGGGCTGGCCGCAGCCATTCTGCAGCTTGTGCTCATGTGGGCAGGGCCTCTGCACTAGGCGGGTGGGTCATGCACCATAGGCAGATCTTCTTTGCTCAGTGCCGGGTGCTCAGTGCTTGTGTGGGCAGGGCTACCACCCTCGGCAGGGGACCAGCTGAACTGCAGCACTAGGCAGGAGGGGCACCCATATTAGGACTGAGCTGCCACTTGGTGGGTCCCAGGGGTTGCTGTGCTCTGCAGGCGGGGAGCCTTTGTGGAGGCTGAGCCGCCACCAGTCACTGCAGAGTCTTCCCACCGGCAGTGCCACTGCAGCATAGTGGGTGATCCTGTGTGCTAGGCTACCACTCCAAAAGCGTTCACGCAGGCCAGGCTGTCTCCATCGCCTCTTAGAGTTGTGCCAGCCCCTGTGTGAGGGTCCGTGGCCCGGCTTGCTGCCGCTGGGGAAGGGGAGTGGTATGCTCACCTAATTCCACTGCCTCCTGAGGATCCAGTCCACCGGCCTTCAGATGCATGGCTGTGTGGATCTCTCAGACGTCCTGTTGTGCTGAGCAGGGAATCCTCTGCTTGTTAATGAATATCCCTTTAGTTGTAACTTAGAGGGGAAAGACAAAGGGAACAACTCACTCTGCCTTGATGCTGACGTCTGCCCTGCATATTCTCCTAGTTTCTTTTCATTGTGGTTGGAAAAGAAACTTGGAACAATTTCAATCTTAAATTTGTTAGGATTTATTTTGTGATCTAGTGTGTGATTTATCCTGGAGAATGTGCCGTGTGCATTTGTGAAGAATGTGTATTTTGCTGTCCTTGGTGGAATGTTCTGTACATATCTCTTAGGTCCTTTTGGTCTCTAGAGTAATTCAACCTTTCTGTTTCCTTACTGATTTTCTGTCTGATGATCTGTTCATTATTGTAAGTAGGATATTGAAGTGTCCTTCTGTTATTGGTTTGCTGTCTATTTCTCCCTTTAGATCTGTCAATGTTTGTCTTACATACTTAGGTGATCCACTGTTGGGTGTGTATATATTTATAATTGTTATATCCTCCTGTTGAATTGATCCTTTTATTATTATGTCATGACCTTCTTTGTGTCTTCAGACAGGTTTACATTAGTATTTTTTTCTGATATAGGTATAGCCACCTCTGCTCTCTTTTGGTTACCATTGCATGAAACATCTTTTTCCATCCCTTCACTTTCAGCCTATGTGTGTCCTTAAATCTAAAGTGGATCTTTTGTTGACAGCATGTAATTGGATCTTGTTTTTTTGTCCATTCTCCAATCTATGTTTTTTGAGTGATGAGTTTAAGCCACTCATATATATATATTTTTCTTTTTGTGAGGAAGATCAACCCTGAGCTAACATCCATGCCGATCCTCCTCTTTTTGCTGAGGAAGACTGGCTCTGAGCTAACATCTATTGCCAGTCCTCCTCCTTTTTTTTTTCTTTCCCCAAAGCCCCAGTAGATAGTTGTATGTCATAGTTGCACATCCTTCCAGTTGCTGTATGTGGGACGCCACCTCAGCATGGCCAGAGAAGCGGTGCATCGGTGCACGCCTGGATCCGAGCCCGGGCCGCCAGTAGCAGAGCGCGTGCACTTAACCACTAAGCCATGGGGCTGGCCCCAAAGCCACTTATATTTAAAGTAATTATTGATAGTTAAGGTCTTAGTATTTCCATTTAGTTAATTATTTTTTCTCTGTTTTGCAATTCTTCTTATCTTCCTCACTTGCTGTATTCCTTATGATTTGATGATATTTTTGTAGCGATATGCTTTAATTCTTTTCTCTTTATTTGCTTTGTATATGCTATAGTTTTGTTTCTTTGTGGTTACAACGAGGCTTTCATAAAACTTCTTTTTATTATAATAGTCTATTTTGATCTGATAACAACTTAACTTGAATTGCATACAAAAACTCTACACTTTTACTTCCCATCGACTTTGTTATTGAAGTGAGAATTTCTTTCTTTTTATATTGTATATCCATTAACCAATTTTTATGGTTATAGTTATTCTTATAGTAATTATTCTTGTAGTTAATACTTTTTTCCTTTAATTTTTATTCTAGAGTTAAAAGTGATTTATGCATTACCCTTACAGCATTACATTTTGTTCTATTTGTATATATATTTACTTTTACCTGTGAGATTTATGCTTTTAGATGCTTTCATGTTGCCGTTTAGCATCCTTTCTTTTCACTTAAGACACTCCCTTTAGCATTTCTTGTAAGGCAGATCTGGTGACAAACTCCCTCAGTTTTTATGTGTCTGGGAAAGTTTTATCTCTCCTCAGTTTTAAAGGACGGTTTTGCCAAGTATATTATACTTGATAGGCAGTTTTTTTTTTTTCTCTTTCAGCACTTTGAATATATAACCCTACTCTTTGGGGTGTAAGGTTTCTGCTTAGAAATCCACTGATAGTTTTATGCAGGTTCTCTTGTATGTAATAAGTCACTTTTTCCCTGCTGCTTTCAAAATTCATTCTTTGTCTTTGACTTTTCACCATTTAATTATAATATGTCTCAGTACAGACTCTATGGGTTTAATCTATTTGGAATCTTTTGGGATCAATAAATTTTTATGTCCATTTCCCTCCTCAAATTTGGGAAATTTTCAGCCATTATTTCTTTAAATATGCTTTCTGTCCTTTTGTCTTTCTCTTCTCCTTCTGGAATGCCTATCATGCATATATATGTTTGATTGATGGTATCCCATAAGTCCTGTAGACTTTCTTCACTCTTTTTTCACGCTTTTTTTCTTTTTCTTGTTCTGACTGGGTAATTTCAAATTACTTGTCTTTGAGCTCACTGATTTTTTTCTTCTGCTTGATTGAGTCACTATTAAAGCTCTCTGTTGAATTCTTAGTTCAGTCATTGTGTTCTTCAGCTCCAGAGTTTCTGTTTGGTTCTTTTATATGGTTTCTATCTCTTGTTGAACTTCTCATTTTGTTTATGTGTTGTTTTGCTGATTTCATTTAGTTGTCTATTTGTCTTCTCTTCTAGCTCATTTACCTTTTTTTGTGTGTGT
Organism: Diceros bicornis minor; assembly: GCF_020826845.1. Lineage (NCBI taxonomy): Eukaryota > Metazoa > Chordata > Mammalia > Perissodactyla > Rhinocerotidae > Diceros > Diceros bicornis. The sequence continues at coordinate 30,927,213 of NC_080775.1, forward strand.
GTGCTGAAGATTAGCCCTGAGCTAACATCCGATGCCAATCCTCCTCTTTTTTTGCTGAGGAAGATTGGCCCAGGGCTGACATCCATGCGCATCTTCCTATACTTTATATGGGATGCCACCACAGCATGGCTTGATGAGCAGTGCGTTGGTGCTCGCCTGGCATCTGAACCTGTGAACCCTGAGCTGCCAAAGTGGAGCACGTGCACTTAACCACTACGCCACTGGGCCAGGCCCACATTGACCTTCTTTAAGACAATTATTTTTGGTTTTTATCAGGTAGTTTGTAAATCTCCATTTCTTTTGTGTCAGTTACTGGTACTTCATTTTGTTCCTTTGATGGTGTCACGTTCCCTGATTCTTCATGATTCTTATAGCCTTGTGTTGGTGTCTATGAATTTGAAGTAGTCACCTCTTCCAGTCTTTACATATTGGTTTCAGCAGGAAAGCCCTTCACCAGTCACCCTGACCAGAAATTCTGGTGAGGTCTGTGGGAGAGTGGACCTGGTATCCATAGGTGCTGACCTATTTCTGGGGTCTATTGGTGTGGGCCTGGTGCCTGGGTTCTCAGGGGCAAGCCTGGATCCTGGATCTGTAATGATGGGATTGGATTCTGGGTCCATGGAGGCTAGCTTGACTCTGGGGTCTACTGGGGCAGGCCTGGAGACTTGGTAGATGTGTGCTGGCCTGGAACCTAGTTCCATGGGGGCCAGCCTGTGCTGGGGTCCACAGGAATGGACCTGGAGCATTGGTCCATGAGTGCTGGCCTGAAGTCTGTTTCCATGGGGTCTGGCCTAGAGCCTGAGTCCTCAGGGTGGGCCTTGAGCCTGGGTCTGTGAAGGCTGGCCTGGCACCAGGGTCTACTGGTGTGAGCCTGGGGTCTGTGGGAGTGAGCCTAGAGCCTGGGTCTGCAAGGGTGAACTGCAGCATGGGTTCACAGGGACAAGTTTGGCCCCAGGAACCACTGGAGCCTAGGTCTATGGGTCTGGCCTAATGCTTGGGTGCACAGGAGCAGTCCTAGAGCCTGCACCCATGGGACCAAACTGGCAAGTGGGTCTGCAAAGGCTGTCTTGGTGGTGGGATAGTCCTGGAACCTAAGTCCACAGAAGCTGGCTTGGCACCAAGGTCCAGTGCAGTTGGCCTTGCACCTGGGTCACAGAGGTGGACCTGGACCCTGATGCCTGGGTATATTGGGGCCAGCCCAGAGTCTGGGTCCATGGGTGCAAGCCTGGAACCAGCATCCAATGAAGCCATGTTTAAGCCTAGGTCCAAGGCCTGGAGCTTGTGTCTCTGGGGACCAGCTTGGTGCCGTGGACCACCAGGGTGAGCCTGGAGTCCAGGTCTGCAAGGGAAGACCTAGAGCTTGGGTCTGCTGAGGTTGGTCTCATGCTGGGGATGTGGGGGCTGGCCTGGATCCTGGATCCACAGGGGCCAGCCTGGTGCCAAGTTTCACTTTAGTGGGCCTAGTGCCAGGGGTCACAGTGAAGTCGGATGCTCCCTTCTCTTTCTCTGCCCCAGAGGAGAGCTCTTGAATACTGGGGAATCTCTTTCAGCATGGCACTGCACAGGCTTGGGGGAAGGGTGACATGGATAGAGTGGAACTGCCCTTCCTACTCTCTTTGGTGTGTCTTTTCTCTGTGCTCCATCCAGGTGCTGTAATCTCTCACCCGAATTCCAGAGCTCTTGTGAAGGTATTTTCATGTGTGGATGGTTGTCAAATTGGTGTTGCTGTGCAAGGACAAGGGCTAGAACCTTCTATTCTGCCATCTTGCTAACGTCACTCTCTCTAACATTTCTTTTTGATTCTTTCTTAGAATTTCCATCTTTCTGCTTATGTTGCCCATCTGTTTTTGCATGTTGTCTACTTTTTCGATTAGAGTCTGTAGCATATTAATCATAGTTGTTTTAAATTCTCAGTCTAATTCTAATATCACTGCCATCTCTGAGTCTGGTTCTGATGCTTTTTTTGTCTCTTCAAAGTATTTTTTTGTCTTTTAGTGTGCCTTATAATTTTTTGTTGAAAGCCAGACATGATATACCAGGAAAAGGAACTCTAAAGGAGTGTTGGTAAAGGAAATAGGCCTTTAGTGATGTGGTGGTAAGGTGTGAGAGAAGAAGTGTTTGATAGTCTTACGATTAGGTCATAATCATAAGACCAGTATGTTTGTGATCCTGTGCCCCTGACTGTGAACTTCACCAGTGCTTCTGGGTTGCCCCGCACTTAGGTGGGACTGGATGACTAGAGGGGGCTGAAGTAGGGTATTTTCGTCCCCTCATGTGGAAGGCTAGAGGGTTGGAGTAGAGTATTTCTCATCACCCAAGTTGGTTCTGATAAAACCCCAGAAGGTTTGGCTCTGGTAAAATAGTTTTTCCCAAGAGCAAGCCTTTTAAGGAAGAATAGACTGCTCTGGTGTATTTAAAAATGGTTATTTTTCCCCTCTCTCTTTTGGAAGCACAAGTGGACTTTCTTCGGCATCCACTGTGAAAACCTGGTCGAGTTCCTGGAGGTAAAACTCACAAAAGTATGAGACACCCGGTATGACACTGAGCCTCCAGCAATTCATCCATTGCAGCTCAAGTTTTCTTACCCCAGTGCTGGCTCCCACAGAGGTTTCTGCTCTGTTAAGTTTTGATTTTCTGCGTCTGCCCAACTATGTCTCCAGTTTTGGGGACAGCAGTTTTCCCTGTGACTTCACTTCTCGGAGGGATCTAAGAAGAGTTGTTGATTTTTCAGTTTGTTTAGCTTTTTACTTGTCAACAACAATGGAGTGATGACTTCCAAGCCTCTTACATGCCAGACTGGAGATTGAAACAATTTCATTTTCCTTTTAGTTTTCTATTTTCTCAACATTTTGTATATTTCTATCTTCTTTCTCATATTCTTTTGGATTGATAACTTCTTTCATCTTTCCATTTTTTCAGCCATTTATTTTATTTTAAGAATTTAAACCTTTTTCCTAAATATGTATATCATAAGATAATTGAATAATAAATTCAAATGTATTTAATAACTAGGTATATCTATGAAATACAATTTTTTACACATGCACTCAGAGTATTGTCTATATTTTTTATGCTTTACATAGTCTATTTTAATAATTCACTGCTACTGTACTATAGTTGTGTACTCATTACATTGCAGAGGTGAGAGAAAATATTACTGTGTAGTCTCAATATATAGGATTTTTCTTTTTAAGTGAACTAAAAATATTTCTTGTAGCTAAGAAGTTGAAGGAGATATTGAATGAGATTCCAGAACAAAGATATACAAGAGCAACTAATTTTTAAAATATCTTTAATTTACTTTTTAAATAACTTTTATTGTGAAATATATTATAGTACAGGAAATTTCATAAGACTTACATGTAAATTTTAACAATTAATTATATAAACAAAACTAGGGTAACCACTACTGAGATCAAGAAATAGAGTACTGCTCTCTAAAATCTCTAATATATCTCTCACAATTCCCTTGCTACCCACAGTGGCAATCACTGTTTAGATTTTTTGGTAAAATTTCCTTATATTTTCCTTTATTTTAGATTAAACCATATGCAATTGCCAATATTCAATCATTTTTGCCTACAAAGATGGCAATTTCATATGGTTCAACCTAATAATTTTACCATTTCAGTATGTATCCATAAACAATATAGTTTTTGAACATTTTATAAATAAATAATTCTCTAAATATGCTTTCATATGTTGCTTTTTAAAATTTAATGTCGTGTTTTCAGGTGTAGCTGTATTTTGTTTATTTTCATTGTTAAATAATCTGTCATATGACTATGCTACTGTTTATCTATCAGTCTTCTACTGATGGGCATATACGTCAAAGCCTCTTTGGAGAGGAAATGGCACAAATCGGGTAATTTGAGGAGATTTTAATAAAAGGAATGTTTACAAAGGAGGAGGGAATATCTAAGGAAATCATAAGGAATACTGTAGCAACCCAGAGGTAGAAAAAGTAGGATACTGTTACTATCTCTTGCCCTGAAGAGGAAAGGAGAAAGAATAGTTACCGGAGACTGAGGTAAAAGAGAGCTACGTGGAGAAGTTAGCCTGGCAAGAGCTAAGATGTTTGGGAAGGGTACGTGCCAAGCTACTGTGACCAGGCAGGGAGGAAGCCATGGAAATAAATTCCTTGAACTCACTGTCCTTCCTCTCTCTGATCTCCTGCTATGGTTCCATTGGCTGAATTCAACTGGAAGCCAAAGGGCAGGGGAGCCCATTGATGCACTCCATGTAGGTCAGCTTTTGGGGACATGTAGCCAACTAGAGAAAGTTGGAGGGAATCTGAAGAGTGAAATGAAAGATGTCTTCTCCATCTACCTCTTTTGCCCCTCAGCATCCTCACCTTATTCTTCATCCAGGTGATGAATTTGTGTCTTCAGCTCAAGGAACATTAGGTCCTATTAGAATCCATTTAATTACAGGGTAGTATCAATATGTTCTTGCTCCCATCTGTAACCTAAAACATTGTCAACTACCAATAAATGTTCTTTATGTAAGGTGGCAGAGGATAAAATGGAGGTGGTGTTATAAGAAATAATGAAAATAAATCATTGCTGCTACAGTTGCTACTTCTATAACTAGTTACAAAGGCAGTTAGTTATCATAGCTGCCTTCCCACATCACATTTCCATGTTATTAATCTTTGCCACCACCTTGGCTAGATGGGATTTCTATCTGGTGAGGTAACCCAAACCTTTGTTCCTACAATAGCTGATATCTTGGTGGTTTTATCTTTATTATGTTGCTACATTTTTCCATTTATCATGACTTTTGAGCAAGGGAGTATTATAAGATGACCCAGTGGATCCCCTTGGTTCCAAATATAGTCCTTCTCGCCTCCACCAATTAGGAGCAACTCAATTCCCCTCTGATTGCTGGAATCAATCCTGTGGCCAATACAGTAATCTCTTTCTCAGCCAATTGATTTAATGGTGTGGGAGCCCCAAATGGCAAGAGGGCAATATCAGCTTCTAGTTTATTGGACACATGACTGTTTCTTTAGTGGGAGATTTCTTCCCTTGGGCACAAGAATCTCTGTAATCCACTTAACAAAGGTCTTTGAGAAATGAAGTAAAAATGATTTAAGTGGGTTGTTAGGTGTATGTGATATGGAGCTGTTAGGCCATGGGGAAGATAGGGCCATATATTGGCATCTGGGTTAAGGCGTATATTGCATCCTGTATATCAGCACTGCAGTCTCTCAGGGTGTTGTCTATCAGATGTCATAGTAACTGAGAATTCACTCAGCCATTTCATTTTTCCATAAAACTTTCTGCTTCTGGGTGATGGAGCTTCTACTAACACCAATGAATTTCGTAGATATGAGCCCACTGTGACACATCATTTGCCATAAATCATGTCCCTTTTTAGACATGATGTTGTACACGACACTATGGCATGGAAAGGATATTCTTTAAGTTAATGAACAATGATACTGATAGAAATTCTATAGGCAAGGTAAGCAAATTAGGGCCTCAAATAAATGTCTAACCCAATGAGGGCAAACCATTGCCCTCTCTTATGATAGAAAGTTTAGTGTAATCCATCTGCCACCATGTGGTTTCCTAATTCCCCTGGAAAATGATGTTATATTGGGGAGCTCAGTTTTGGCCAATGCTCTTGACAAGTTGAGCACTCAGCAGTGGCAGAATCCAGATCATTCTCAGTGAGAAAAACTCTGTTATTAAGTCTGTGCAGATGCTTCATCACTGCCACCATGGCCTCTTGTTGGCACTTTAGGTCTGTGAAATAAGCACCAGAGGCTGACTGACACTCATAGGACAGGCCATCTAGTGAGAGCTTACACTCTGGTAGATACCTTCTTGTGTATTTACATGGGGCATAACTATCTTTATGCACTCTCATTCTGTTCTAGGAAGTCATAGACATAAATCTCCCCACGGCTTCATTGTCATCATTTTTTCAATCTTCATTTTTTCAGGTCCCTGACCATTCTGGCCAAATTCATTAGCTCCTGCCCAAAAATAAATGTACATCTAAATCTTAGACAGTCTCTAGTTCTACATGTAGTGGAGCCCTAGATGTACTGCCCAAAGGTCTGCCCACAGAAGGCTGTCTCTTTACTACTGTCTTTCAGGGCCTCCCTTCAGTGTGAGTATAATACAGTGTCAAATACAAGGTTAATATATAAAATATATAAAAAGAATAGCACTCTAATACAAAAATGGGTAAAAGATGGGAATAGGTTGTGAAGCTGTGTTGGTTCTGAATGTTCTTAGTAGGAATGTATAATGATTTAAAAAAACTAAGTATTTCAAAATATGTATCAATGGCATTAAATATTTGTACCCGTAAGATTCTGAAGTATTTTAATGTCTAGATTTTTCCTTAAGAATTAGGACCTTTTTACCTACCTTAATCTCAGGTCCTTGTTCTTAACTTCCGATGTTTGTTATTATATAATTTTTTTACTCCTGAGGTTTTTGAGTTGGGCGAAGGAGAAGGATGACAACTTGTGTTTAGTTCACTGACTTGTTCACACATGCTAATTTTCTTACAGTTTACAAGAGTTTAATCATGTTTATTCAGCTATGCAACTTAATATGGAAAATTACTAGCTTAGTGAAATGAGAAAAGAAATATGTCATTGCCTTTCAACATGCTTTTAGAGTAAATGTATTTAGATGTATGTTTCTCTTCAATGTATTTCAAACATCTATTTTGTAGATAAGAAGGTGGTTCAGGTGGCAGATAAAAATCTTTTGCTGGTAGACTCAAAACCAAAAGATTATCCTCAAATTAGGATACACAAAATTGCCCAAGCAGAAACACTTTGTATATACAATATTAGCAAATAACTTTAAATCACATAAATATTCATATTCAGAAGAATAAATTTGGAATGTAGTCACAAATGGATATTAAACTAACCAGTTTTGACTTTTATATCTGGACATTTGCAGTAATAATAAGAATAATAATGAAATTATTTTGTTATTTATTAAACATTTAATATCAAACACTTAATAAGTAATCCACACAGAAACCCTATGAGGAAAGTACGATTATTATCACCATTTAAGAGATGAAGAGAGGGAGACATAGTGTAATTTGCCTAAAATCTCATAATTGAAGGTAGATTCTAAAACCCAGATAATCTGGCTATTTACTCTCCTATGGCCCCAGGAAAACTAGAGAAAATCTTGGAAGTGTCTGATTGTATTCAACTTTAAAGTAAACTGTTTCCTCTAACCTCTCATGCAAACCCTTCATTGCTCTTGTTCTCTCTTTTGCTACCATTCGTCTGTTGCTACCAGAATTTCTTACAGTCAATTACTCAAACAGCATGTGCTTGTTGTTACTGTGACAATTGTAGAGGAGACAGTATGTTCCTCAATTTCAGATCTTTAAGTGACAGGAAATGTTGATGAAAAGAAATGTCATTTATGTGTTTTCTTAATTGTTTATTTTTATATAAATTTCATTTTTTTCTGATTTAAAAAAAAAAAGACTGTGAAACAAATGATCCTTTCTTAGTATGGTGAAGAAAATCTGTCTCTAATGCCCCAATGCCATATTTAATGGTGAAATAAAATATCCAATAAAAGTTACAAACAAGACAAAATTGCGGTCTATTGCTGCCAAAGAAAACGTTGTAGATGTCTAACCAATGTAATAAGAAAAAAACAACCCGTTACAAATATTAGAAGAGATGATGCAACATGATTATTACTTACAGATTATTAGATTTCTACCTTTAAAACCTAAAGTAATCAAATAAAGGCTATGTAATATCAAAATGAAAGTTCAGCAAAGTGGCTAACACAAATTTGCCAGAGGAAAACAGCAGCATTTCTATATATCCTAGCGTTGGCAGGAGCAAAAACATGATAAAATAACTGATGATAAACATCAGGAAATATGCTGGTCTTACATGATGGAAACAACAAACTTGAATGACAAAAGAGAAATGTTGACTTAATAGTGAGATGTTCCATGCTCCTGAGTGAAAGAGTCTTAAAACTAATATGTAAATAACTTTTTTCCAGTCAAAATGTCAGTGGTTGTTTGTTTTTCTGTTGCTGATGGAATTTTATGAAAATGATTCTAAAATTTATCTTAAAAAAAGAATGTATTTCAGTATCAAAATAATTGAGTGAAGAAAAGAGGGTAGAACTGGGGCAGTGGCACTTGACCTAATTATATACTAAAAAGCTTCAACAATGAATAATAAACATTTAGATCAATGGAGCAGTTTAGAAATTCCAGAAACTGATCAAAGAATATCATATCATAGTTGTTAGAACTAGTGACTTTAAAAAAATCGATTGTTTAACAGACAAATGGAAAAAAATAAAGTGTGATTTTTATCTTCCACTGTTGAAGAAATTGATCTTCAGCTTTATAAATAACTTCCATGGAAAATGAAACATTAAAATAAAACATAAATTAATCTTGTTTTGAGGAAAACTACCCTAAGCATGACTTCATAGCCAGAAACTTAAGGGAAAGATCATTAAAAATTAACTAAATAATAATTTAAAATTTCTGTACACAGAAACACCAAAATCAAAGTTATAAAGCAAACAAAAAACCTGAAAAAAATATTTGTGGAAGTCAATAGGTTGTATCCTTTATATGAAATATAGTCTTTCTATAAAAATATTTAAATATTTAATATTCATATTTAGATTATTTCTTTAATAAAAAAGGTATATTAAAAGAAATTAGAAAAAATGAATTCCTCCAACAGAAAAATGGATAGCAGATATTTTTCATACTTATTAATCAAATAGATTTATATTAATAATAAAATAAATTCAATGAAGATGATTTATAAAATAACAAATACGAAAAGTATGTAATATCAATTGGGAAGGGTGTGAGGAAGCAGATCTCAAGATTACAAGTAAATTTGTATAATGACTAAACATTTTCAGAAAAGCTATATGAAAATATGTATCAATTATAATAAAAAATACCTATAGATATCACTGACATTGAAAATGTTCAGTCCTTTTGACCCATTTCTTTTAGTTTAATTTTTTATAATAAAAAGTCTATATGACAAATCTCTATGTTTAGATTTGGCAAGAAATATTAGCTGAAAATCATCATAATTTCTGCTTCATATATTATCAACTTTATTAGAACTAGGTAATTGTTAAAATGATAATAATTCACATTCTTCTTTTCATAATTATAATAGGAATATCTTTTGGTGCTTCACTGTAAATCAAGGTGTTAGCTGCTGAATTCAAATAGACATATGAATATATTAAGAGTGTAAATGTCTAGGAGTATGTATAATTCTAATTTTTCAAAGGGTTTTTTCAGGAATAGATGTTGAAATTTGTCAAATGAACTTCTGGCATTTATTGAGTAATCATTTTTCTCTTTTTACTTGATGTAACATGTAAGAATATTTTCCTAACCTTCAGACATTATAACTTCTTGGAATTAGGCCACAGTAAGCAGATTTCAGTAGTATTTCTATATGTAATTTACTAAAAGTTTTTTTCATCTTGGTAGATCAAGGCATGGATGAACTCTCAGATGGGAACTTCACAATTAAAGATCTAGAACTAGCTGCAGGATGTAAGGATCAAATTCAAACAAATGGGGTTTACCAATCTCAAAGATTAAGAGGTATATGTGATATTGATAAACATATTTAAAAATAGTCATAAAACACAACAATTTAAAGTACATTTTAAATGTGGATCAGCTTTATTTATGGTTTTATAGTTGAATTTTTCTTACCAAAAATTGGAGTTCTGCAGGACTAGTACAAATGCCATAATGCTATTAGCACCACTCACTACTTCTTGTAGTCTTTAACATCTTAATTATTATACTGTATTTCTTAAACGTATTGACGAAGAAACTTTGCCTTATTGTCTTCGAATGGTGTTTCATAGTGCACCAGTTTAGGAAACACTTTTCTGGGAATCTTACAGAGCTATTACAATTATTTCACTTTTAAAAGTATGACATTCACCCAGTATTCACATTTCAATTCTTATCAAGTACCATTATCTGCTAAAACATATTGGTTATTATCCAGTAGACCTTATATCTGATATTGTTATATAGTTTCAAGAAGGGAAAAGGAATATTTGGTTTTTATCTACTGGAACTTACTCTTGATGTTGTTGTATATTTTCTACTACAATTCTTGAAATTGGTGTATATTTTAAAGAAATTTATTTTATTTATTTATTTTCTCTGTTTGCTTCAAAAATGGATTTGAAGAAAAATACGACATTACCAGAAGGATTGGAAAAAAAATGTATTTAGATTTTTTACTTAGTATAATAGAAGAAGCAATTTATCTTTGAGCTTCTTGTGAACCAAATAAAACCTGGAATTTTATGTTATTTCTGTCATTTTTACTTTATTTTGAAATATAGAAAGGTTTAAGAATTAATATAATGAACACTTGTGTGTCTGTGTCCCAGTTCAGTAAATATATCTTCAGTACTGAAGTCTCCTTTCCATCCCTCTCAGATTATTGCCTCCTTCTATTTTGAATTTGGTATTTATCATTCCCATATATTTCTTTATACTCTTGCTAGATATGTTTGCATCTGTAAATGGTTTATGCTATTGTTTTGTATTATTAAATGGTAGTGTGCCATAAGCTTTTTTTTAGCAACTTGCTTTCTTGGCACAATATTTATGAGATTAATCACTGTTGATAATTTTAGCTCTTGTTCATTTATTTTTATTACTGTATAATGATCTGGTTTATGAATATATCACAGTTAATTTGCCTACTCTCCCATGGATGGATGTTCGGGTTGTTTTCTTTAGGAGATGCCTATCTTTTTAAGAGAGGCAACATAGGGGTAGTGTTTAAACGTACAGATGCTGGAGATGGACTGCCTGTCTTTTATGTCCACCTCTGTCTCTTACTATCTGTGTAAATTAGCTAATCTCTCCGTGCCTCAGTTTCTTCATCTGAAAAATAGGGCTGGTGATAATATCTACCTCATAAGTTATGTGGGAATTATGTGAAATGCTTAAAACAGTGCCTGGATAATAATAAGATCCATAAAACTATTTACTATTATTATTATTGGCTATAACTGATGGGTGTTTTTCTACTTTATGTATTAGCTATGTTGTATAGATAATAATCATATTTTGTGTCATAATTTTGATATGGCAAAAAGAATAGACCTTTTAAAATAACACTATAATGTCTCAGAGTCTAAGAGCAGAGAGTTTATAAAATGTCAGAAACATGATACATCATAAAACATAATAGTACACATACTGGTTATGATATATGATTCTCATTGCTTAACTAAAGATATTTTTATCAACATAGAACTAAAAATAAAAATTCGGTATATGTCATCCAACAGATTATTTCCTTCTGCTTTTATTTTGGAACTGAGTTTATTCCAGTAAGTTCCAGTAGATAAAAACCAAATATTCCTTTTCCTTTAGATAAAAATCTAAAGTTACTCAATATCTATAGCTTAGTTACAAAGAAAAGAACCTTAGAAGTATTTTACTTCCACTTATACGCTTGCTCTTAAATAGCTTTCTCACTCCAACTCATTGAAATCATAAAATATTAAAATATTGGTGAGTTTGAGTATGTGTGTTTAGTTATCAATATTGAACTGTGTCTCTCTTCTATTTCCTCAACCAGTTAACAGTGTCAGTATTCATATGCAGGGTGGAAAATCACCTCTCTGTCTTTCTGTCTTTCTTTTAATTTCATAATTACTAGCCAGGCAGAATATCTTTTATTTTGTATCTCTTTTCATTTTCTTTTCTGTTAATTTTCTGTTTTATCTTTTTCCCATTTTTTATTGGGTTGTTTGCTTTTTCTTACAATTTTAGATGCTCTTTGAATATTAGCGAAAAATATGAAACAGCATTACAAATATTTTTTATCAATTTATAGTTTAATCTTTTACATTTTATTTTGACACATTTTTTCAGTTTTTATGTAATCATATATGTCTCTATTTTACTTTATAATTTCTAGGTTTCTATTTTCATTTTTTAATGTCTTCTTAACTCTAAGGTTATATGAGTATTTTTCTATGTTTTCTTTTAATATTTTATTTTTACATATGGACCTTTAATCTATAAAGAATATGTATTTAGTAAGATATGTGATTGTTGTAACTACTTTTGCTTTCTTTAATAGGCTAAGTAATTCTATTTCCAAGGTTTAATTCTTGATATTAATAGAGAAATAAGTTCAAACATGCTTGCTAGTTACTTAATGGTAATCAATTCACAAAACTGAAATACGATATGTAAATGCTCAACATATATGAATAAAAAGATCAAAGAAAACATAAAAAGCTACAAAAATCTGAGGGCAAAAATAAAAACAATAATAAAGCATCATAATGAAAAGCATATAATAAGATGTAGATATAAGAGGAAATATAATTTATTAAGATAAATACAAGTGAATTAAAGTCAACTTTTAAATAAAAAGTTTTCTAAAATTTTATCAAAAATGCATAATGCAGTTACTATATTTAATTAATAAGATGTATTGATTATAAAATATGTCATTTTTAGGTATCATAAAGAAGCAGAAATATTATCAGTTAAATTATGACACAGTGTTTTCTTTCCATTTATGGTAACATACCCCAATTTTAGGGATGTTAAATGTGAAAAAGTATGCATTAGAAAATTGACAAAATACAGTAAATAAAATTTTTAGGAATAGCTACCTAAAACAAGGTAGCTCAGAAAGTTTCAAAATAAAAAGATTACCAAAAAACACAAGACAAATTGAATTGGCAAGTAAATAGTAGATAGCAACATGCCTTTAGCTTAATCCTCAGAGTTCCCCAAAATATATTTTCAGCTACATTATTAGAGCAAGGCCCAAAATTTTGTGTTATTCATGGTGATATTCAGTATATTTAAGCAATTGGTATGGTAATATAAATTAATATATGAATCCAAAAATTAAAATAATTTTCTTTTATTCTCTAAAAATTAACTATTATAAAACTCCCAATGGTAGGCACAGTTTCAGACTATAATAAAATTCAAAAGACAAAATAGGCCTTAAACTAAAATTACATTAATTCGGCTTTATAGAAGAATACTACAGAAGAGGAAATAGAACAAACATAGTATCCTCATCTCATTGAGATGCCCAGCAACTACAACATACTTCATTTTTTGTCCCCCTAACCCACGTGCAGCATCCACATTGAGCTATATATAGCAGACAGGAATCAAGAAATCTGTGGAGCTTGATACAGAAAAGCCACATTTCCCATAAGCATCTTGATATAATTTAAGCTGTCTCTAGGGCTTCCAGTGGTGCACCCCCGTGGCTTGAGCTTCTAAAACACCTGGCGATTGATAACTTTAACAATATTAGACTCCATTTTAATTAGCATGGCAGAGAGCCCCTCTTAGTGACAGTGTTTTTCTTTCTCAGCGTTGTTGCAGGGTATAATCTTCTATCAGATTAATAATATGTGTTTTTTCCTGAATGACCTTCTCAAGGCTGATGGCCAACTGTTATGATTAATTATATCTCAACTTGGTTAGGCTCTAGTACCCAGTTGTTTGGTCAAACACAAGTGTAGAAGTTGCTATGAAGGTATTTTTTTAGATTTAATTAAAATTTAAATCAGTAGACTTTGAGTAAAGCAGATTACCTTCCATAATGTGGGTGGTCCCATCCACTAGTTGAAGGCCTTAAGAGAAAAAATTGAGGTTCTCTAGAGAGGAAGGAATTCTGCCTCCAGACTGCCTTCAACTCAAGACTGAAACATTGACTCCTGCCAACCAGCCCTGCAGATTTTGGCCTTGCTAGCCCTTACGATTGATGAGCCAGTTCCTTAAAATCAATCTCTCTTGTTTTCTTTTCTGGAGATCCTAATACATATTTTGGTACCAGGAATGGTTCTAAAAGGAACAGAATCTTAAGGATGAGTTTTCTGAATTGGTTCTGTGGTTTTTAGAATTAGTTCTCTAACCTGATCAGTTTTAAAGGCACAAATGACTCTATTTCCAGCAGTAAAGAGAACACTGATATTCCATGGTATAATGTGGCAATAGAGATCTATAAAAAAATCACCATAGGATACTTGCAATCAAATAATTATAAGACACGAGATTCCAGGTAATCATGTATTTGATACCTTAGAACATTTTTGTCAAAATAAAGAGTATAGTGAGATTGGCTGGTTGCTCCTAATTGTGCTGAATAAAATGGGGAAGGTAAATAATGAGCTCAGGGATTCAAATTCCCAGCTCAAGAGTCACGTAAATGAACTATAAGTTTCTATGTCTACCCTGAAATAAACCTTTATCTCCTGTTGCTACAGAGCTGAGATTGCTGAAAACAAAATCCAGCCTCATCCTGCAAGTGGCTGAATTCTAACACAAATTGAATTACCAATGTTGCAGGATTTCTGCTATTAAAATGAGAGCATTGATTGGGAGGGAATGAGATCTTGAAAATTGGAGTGGGAACATATCAGAAGATCCTGATGAAGCCAGGGACATTGATGCCTAAATTACGCTGAGTCTTTCTTCTCATTAGAGCAGGATTTCTGCTCCCATCTGAAGAGTTTAACCCTACTTTAGCTGAGAAGACTGTAATGTCCTCCCCTGAGGTAGTTACCTTGCAAGACATTCCTGATTTTCCTCGATACCCACACACCACTCCCCTTTGCTTCTAGACCTACAAATAGATTCAAGTTTCAGCAGGCCTCTAAATATGAAGCACAAAGTGTGACCTATGAGAAAGTGTGCTATACTCCAAAAGAACTACATTATTTTTCCAATGAATACAGATAGATATCTGGGAATTATGTGGAGGAATTGATATTAAGGGTGTAGTATAATAGTGGAACATAAAGTTGAATCATGTTGAATTTTATTAATATGAGTCCACTAAGCAGAGATTCTGCATTTAATGTTGAAGCTTGGAGGATTAGAAAGGGCTTTGACAATGTGGTTGGTTGAAACATGGACTAAAAGGTGGCCCACAGTAAAAAAAAGTTGAAATACAGAAGTACTGAATTAGCCAACAAACCAAGGCACTTACTTTTATCTCTAGCATAAAAGTTAGAAAAACAACAACATTAAAAATAACTACAGCTACAATAATTTGTTAATGGATGCACAATATAAAAAGATGTAGGGGCCGGCCTGGTGGCATAGTGGTTAAATTCATGCATTCCACTTCAGTGGCCCAGGGTTTGCAGGTTCAGATCCTGGGTGCAGACGTACGCACCACTCATCAAGCCATGCTGAGGTGGCATCCCACGTCCAAAAAAAAAAAGAAAAAATGGAAGATTGGCACAGATGTTAGCTCAGGGCCAATCTTCCTCACCAAAAAAATAAATTAATGAAAATAAAATAAAAAGATGTAAAGTATGACACCCATAGCATAAAATGTCGAAGGAGGAAGAGTAAAATGTAGAGTTTTTGTATGTGATTGAAGGTAAGTTGTTATCAGCTTAAAACAGACTGTTATAAGACATTTTATGTAAGCTTCATGGAAACCACAGAGAAAATATCTATAGTAAATACAAAAAAGATAAAGATAATGGAGTTAAAGCATATCACTACAAAAAATAAATTACAAAGAAACTCAGCAAGAGAGGAAGAAAGGAACAAAAGAACTAAAGAAACAGCCAGAAAATAATTAATAAAACGGAAATATCTTATCAATAATTATTTTAAATATAAATGGACTAAATTTTCCAATCACAAAATACAGAGTGGGCAAATGGATTAAAAAAATACAAGAACCAACAATATGCTGCCTAATGAGACCCAATTAAGCTTTAAGGGCACTCACAGGCCCAAAGTGAAGGGATGGAAAAAGGTATTCCATGCAAATGGCAACCAGAAGAGAGCAGGAATGGCTATGTTTATATCAGATACAATAGACTTTTAATCAAAATTGGCTCAAAGAGACAAAGAAGGTCACTATATAGTGATACAGGGGTCAATTCAACAAGAAGACATTCTATATATATCCCCAACATTGGAGCACCCAAATATTTAAAGCAAATATTAACAGAACTGAAGGGAGAAATACACAGCAATACAATAATAGTAGAGGACTTCAATACCACACTTCCAACATTGGATAGATCATTTAGACAAAGAATTAATAAGGAAACAGTAGACCGGAATAACACTAGAGACCAAATGTACCTAACAGACATATACAGAGAATTTCATCCAACAGATATGCATTCTTCTCAAGAACACATGGAACATTCTCCAGGATAGATATCCATGATAGATAGATAGATATGTTGGGCTACAAAGCAAGCCTTAACAAGTTTAAGAAGATTGGAATCATATCAAGTATCGTTAATGACCAGAATGGTATGTAACTAGAAATCAATAACAGGAAGAAAATGGAAAAATTCATGAAGACATGGAAATTAAACAACACCCTCCTCAACAACCAATAGGACAAAGAAGAAATCAAAAGGAAATAAGAAAGCATCTTGAGGCAAATGAAAATGAAAAACTACTTAGGGGATGCAGCAAAGCAGTTCTAAAAGGAAAATTTGTAGCAATAAATGCCTACATTAACAGAAAAGAAAGATCTCAAATGAATAACCTAACTTTATACCTCCAGGAATTAGAAAAGGAAGAACAATCTAAGCCTAAAGTTAGCAGAAGGAAGGAAATAATAAAGATTAGAGCAGAAATAAAGGAAATAGAGACTAGAAAGACAATAGAAAAAATCAGTGAAAGAAAGAGTTGGTATTTTGAAGAGATGAACAAAATTGACAAACCTTTAGCTAGACTAATAAAGAAAAAAAAGGAAGACAAATAAAATTATATCTGAAAGAGGAAACATTACTGACCAGCAGAATTCTGTGCGCCAGTTATCAATCCCAAGGGAGTAGGGTACCGTTCACCGGTTACCAATCCCAGGGGAGAACTCTAAACACTTTTGCCCTTTTCATCTTGGTATCAGAGCCACTAATGAAAGCAATGCAGCCAAGCACTGGATGGAACAACACTTAACTTACATAAAGAAAGGACAGAGAAAGATCCGCTTCAGTAGTGTGTGTCAGTCCCCCACGGTCAGTGGGTCTCTCCCAGTGTCTGATGGAAGGCAATTTTCCTATGCACATTCCTCTTGTGCCACAGTGGAAGGATGCTGTCCCCTCCTTATGGAAGACAGATAAAACAGTGGGGTTGGCCGGGTTCCACAGGACCTACAGTCTCCAAACAGACAAGAGAGCATTCATTGAGCTTGAAACAAGGAAAGATATTCCCATATGAGTTAATAAGCTTGACACAGTCTATGTGGGCTCTTTGTCTATTGGTAAGAAGTGTTCCAAGCCCAAAGCTCATTCTTATGTGGCCAAGTAAGGGCTGAAAGACTGCATGCACAAGACTACCTTTCTCCAGAATTACAACTGACACCACAGAAATACAAAGGATCATAACAGACTACTGTGAACAGCTAGACACCAATTAATTGGATAACCTAAAGGAAACGGATAAATTCCTAGCAACATACAACCTACCAAGACTGAATCATGAAGAAATAGAAAATCTGAATAGACCAGTAATGACCAAGAAGATTAAATCAGTAATCAAAAAGCCCCCCAAAAAAGGGTTTCAAGACTTCAGTGGAGGAAGTAACTGAAGACGTGGTGGAAATAGCAAGAGAACTAAACTTAGAAGTGGAGCCTGACGTTGTGACTTAATTGCTGATACCTCATGATAAAATTTTAATGAATAAGGAGTTGATTCTTAGGGATGAGCAAACAAAGTGGTTTCTTGAGATGATATCTACTCCTGGTGAAGACACTGTGAAGATTTCTGAAATGACAACAAAGGATTTAGAATATCACATAAACTGAGTTGATAAAGCAGCAGTAGGATTTGAGAGGATTGACTCTAAGTTTGAACGAAGTTCTACTGTGGGTAAAATGCCATCAAACAGCATTGCGTGCTATGGAGAAATTGTTTGTGAAAGGAAAAGCCAGTCGATGCAGCAAACTTCACTGTTGTCTTATTTTAAGAAATAGGCACAACCACCCCAACCTTCAGCAGCCACCACCCTGATCAGGCTGCAGCCATCAGCATCAAGGCAATGTCCCCCACCAGCAAAAGATTGTAACTTGCTAAAGGCTGAGATAATGGTTAGCATTTTTTGGCAATAAAGTATTTTTTAATTAAAGTGTATACATTGTTTTCTTTAGACATAATGATGTTACACACTTAGCAGACTACATTGTAGTGTAAACATAACTTTTATATGCACTGGGAAACCAAAATATTTGTGTGACTCACTTTATTGTGATATTCCCTTTATTGTGGTGGTCTGGAACCAAACCCACAATATCTCCAAGGTATGCCTGTCCTCTGAAAACTGTAAGACTTTTGTGAAAGAAATTGAAGAAGACACAGATAAATGAAAAGATATCCTGTGTTGATGGATAAGAAAAATTAATGTTGTTAAAGTGTCCACAATACCCAATGCCATCTACAGATTTAATGCAGTCACTGTCAAAATTCCCATGGCATTTTCACAGGAATAGAAAAAACTGTCCTAAAATTCATGTGGAACCAAAAAAGACCCCAAATAGCCAAAGCAATCTTGAGAAAGAAGAGCAAATCTGGAGGCATCACACTTCCTGAGGTTTCAAAGTATGTACTGCAAAACTATTGTAATCAACACTGTATGGTACTGGCATAAAAACAGGCACATAGGCAAATGGATCAGAATTGAGAGTCCAGAAATAAATCTATGCATAGACGGTCAACTAATATTACAGAAGGGAGCCAAGAATGCTCAATGGGAAAAGGATTGTATCTTCAATAAACGGCTTTGGGAAAAGTGGATATCCACATGAAAAGAATGAAGTTGATCTCCTATCTTACTCTATACACAAAAATCAACTGAAATGGATTAAAGACTTAAATGTAAAACCTGAAACCATAAATCTTCTAGAATAAAACAGGGAAAAAGCTCCTTGACATTGGCCTTGGCAGCAATTTTTTGGATATGACACTAAAAGCACAAGCAACAAAAGCAAAAATAAACGAGAACTATGTCAAACCAAAAAGCTTCTGCACAACAAAAGAAATAATAATAATAAAAAGGCAACCTATAGAATAGGAGAAAATATTTGCAAACTATATATCAGATAAGAGGTCAACATTCAAAATATATAAAGAACTCAGAACTCAATAGCAAAAACACTAATAATCCCATTAAAAAATGGGCAGAGGACCTGAATAGACATTTTCCCAAAGAAAACATACAAATGGCCAGCAGGTACGTAAAAAGATGTTCAACACCACTGATCATCAAGCAAATGCAAATCAAAACCACAGTGAGATATCATCTCATACCTGTTAAAATGGTTATTATCAGAAAGACAAGAGAAAACAAGTGTTGCTGAGGATGTGGAGAAAAGGAAACCCTTGACCACTGTTGGTGGGAATGTAAATTGATACAGCCACTATGGAAAATTGTATGGAAGTTCCTCAAAAAGTTAAAAATAGAACTACCATATGATTCAGCATTCCCACTTCTGGGTATATACCTGAAAGAAAAGAAATTAGGATCTCGAAGAGATATCTGCACTCCCATGTTCATTGCAGCATTATTTACAATAGCCAAGAAACAATCCAGGTGTCTTTCAACAGATGAACAGATATATATACATATATACAATGAAATATTATTCAGCCATAAAAAAGGAGGAAATGCTGCCCTTTGCGACAACATAGATGGACCTTGAGGGCATTGTGCTAAGTGAAATAAGTAAGATAGAGAAAGACGGGTACCTTATGATCTCACTTATATGTGGAATATAAAAAGTGCCAAATTCATGAAAACATAGAGTAGAATGGTGGTTGCCAGGGGCCTGAGGATGGAGGAAATGGGGATATGTTAGTCAGAGGGTACAAAGAGTACAAACTTCTGATTACAAGATTAATAAATTCTGGGGATATAATATATAGCATGGGGACTATAGTTAACAGTACTGTACTGTATACTTTAAAGTTCCTAAAAGAATAGATATTAAATGTTCTCACTACAAAAAAAAATTAACATTTATGTGAGGTGATATATGTGTTAACTGTATTGTGGTATTCATTTTGCAATATATATGTATATCAAATCATCACATTGTAAACCTTAAACTTACACCATGTTTATGTCAATTATATATCATTAAAACTGGGGAAAATTTTAAAATGTGTGTTCAAGTTTTTTAAATGACTTTTTACCTTAAGATAATCCTACATCATTTCTCTTTAGAACCATTAATATGGTAACTATATTAATAGATGACCTCCCTTGTATTCTGGGAATGAATCTACTAGGTCATGCCATGTTATTATTTTAATAAACTACTGAACTTTATTTCCTTACTTTTTATCTAAGATTTTTGCCTTTATATTTTAAAGCTGTACTGTGTAATGTGGCACCCCTAGCCACATATGGATATTGAGCACTTGAAATGCAGCTAGTTGAATTGAGATGTGCTGTAAGTTTATAACACACACTTGAGTTTGAAGACCTCCTATGAAAATAATTATAAAATATCTCATTCTTTGTATTTTGATTACATGTTGAAATGATATTTTGGATATATTTGGTTAAATAAAACATTGTTAAAATTGATTTTACTCATTTCATTTATTTTTAATGGAGCTATTATTACCTTTAATTACATATGTGACTTGCATTATTATATTTCTATCTACAGTATTTTTTATGTCAGTTATGCCTATTATATCTATATCAATATCTTTATAATAACTATTTTGATTTTATAAAAGAAATGGAAAAATTCCATTTTTATGTGATATAGCATAAGATTTTTTTTTTTTAACTGCCACACTTTTTTTGTGTGTGTGTGAGGAAGATCAGCCCTGAGCTAACATCCATGCTAATCCTCCTCTTTTTGCTGAGGAAGACCAGCTCTGAGCTAATATCCATTGCCAATCCTCCTCCTTTTTTTTTCCCCAAAGCCCCAGTAGATAGTTGTATGTCATAGTTGCACATCCTTCTAGTTGCTATATGTGGGACGCGGCCTCACCATGGCCGGAGAAGCGGTGCATTGGTGCGCGCCCAGGACGGAACCCGGGCTGCCAGTAGCGGAGCACACGCACTTAACCGCTAAACCACGGGGCTGGCCCTGGCATAAGATTTAATCCTTGAGGAATTATAAAGAATTCCACTCATGAAAATATCTGGGCCTGGTACTTTTGAAAGGTTATTACTTTAATTTCCAATTTTAATTTTTAATTATTCTTTCCACTTTTTCCTGGCATACGTTGCTTATTTTTATTTTCTTTTGAAAATACCAATTTTATCCAGATTTTAAATCTTATTTTCCTGTTCCTGGATGATAGAGAGATATATTGGTAAATAAATGATGATGTTTTCCAAAGAAATATAACCTAGTAATTGGCTTTCAAATGACACCCACGTGGTAGAATTAATCCTTTCCTAAAGTTAGGTAATTCTCTTGTGGCAATAGCTGATGATTTGTTTTGTCTTACAAATATGCTTAAAACTTTTAGATTACTTGCAAATATTTAAAAATCTTGGGATTCCTTGTAAATATCTACACTTCTAGCTTCTTTTGAGAATTTAGATGACCCAGGAACATCAGGCCTGCATTTGTAACAGTAAGTGAGAGTAATAGCCTTATATAAAATATTTACTCCACTCCACTTCTGCTATTCATGCTGCTTCAAACATCACCAGGTTCATTTCATTCATATTACATGCTCAGTCCCAGTAGACACTTGAATTTACTAGCTAGAGAATAGGTTTTGGAGTCTAAAAGAACAAAATTTATTTCAAGCTTTTGCAGTTAATAACTATGTGACCTTCCAAAATATGCATAATCTCTCTAAACTCTACTTCCCTCATCTGTTAAATGGGAATAAAATACCTACTTCCTAGAATTCTTGTGAGGATTAAATGAGATAATATCTGAAAAGTACTTAGTATAATATCTAGCATGTAGTAGCTATTTAGTAAGCTTTTAAAAATTATTAGACATATTTGTACTTAATTGAATAATCAGTATGTTAAATTGTGAAGTAAATAAGGTTAAATAATTGTAAGGTAAAATATCTCTAATTAATTTTATGTACTATAATTTTACCTTAAAGAAAATGTTAGTTTTAAGTCAACTAATCTGCGATCTATTGTTATTCCAGTTAAAAATGAAGGAGCTTCAGAACTTCCAGATACTTCAGAAAATCTTCCAGCAATGAATCCATCAATTAGCAACCTAATATTTCAATTAGATTTAAACAAAGTGGTAGGTAAGTAGAGATTTATAATGTTTAGACACATTAGAACATAGTCTAAGAGTTAAAGTATTTCAACTGTATAGTTCTGTTGTTAAAAGATAATAAGAAATTCAAACGTAGGGCAGCCTTTCTTAACTTAATGATAATTTCACTGCAATCAATCTATCAATTAATATGTATATTTATATTATTATGTGACTCACTCCACCAAACAAACATTAATTAGGTAATGCTTAATAATTTCCCTTTACCTGCTCATGAAACAAAAATATATAAGCTTTTCCCTACATTGTGAATTTTCCTAACATAAACTAGATGCTATATTATCAGTTCCTTAGAGAATATAATTTTAATCATATCATCTTTTGTAATAACAAGATGGAATAAAAAAAATGGAACTATCATTAGATAGGCAATATGGCTGCTTTGTGATCTGCCTATCACAAAGTTGGAAAATTTCTAATGGTAAAAAAAAATGTAAGGAGTAGAATATGTGCTCAAGCTGATGTGGCCAAGTGACTAAGTATTTTGTAATAAAATATAAACTTAAGTGTTCTGTGGCAACTTCCAAACAACCACTTTAAGGCAGATGTCAGAAAAATGGTAGACTAGGAGGCACCAATCTCTTGCTCCCTGACAGAAACATTGAAAAAAATAAGCAGAAACTGTCAGAACCAACTTTAGCAGAGCAGTGGGAAACAATCAAATGTTTACAATAACCAAGAAAATATCTACTTAAGAAAAATCCATCTTCAAAGTGGTAAGAAAATTTTGTGAAAGTGTGAAGGAGTGCCCCAGCACAAAAACAAACTACAAAGAATAGGAGAGCTCCTGACATTCAACTCATTACCACTAGATGTGCCCTAATTAGCTAAAGGGGCAGACAATTAATAGTCAGCCAAGAACATGAATGGATGTGTGGGCATTTCCAATGAATTTGGGGCACTGACTAGTTTTGGCACACCCTAATCTCCTAGAATCCACTAAGAACAAAGAAAAACAAACGTGGTGGTTTAGACAAGCACAAAGGTTTGAGAAGCAACTGGAAGATTGAGCCAGGCTGATTGGCAAGGTTCACCTCCTACACAAGGCTAGTCTGTCATGACTGAGAGACGTGGCTGTTTTATCTAATGCATAGAAACAAAAATAGACAGTCAAGGAAACTGAAGAAAAAGGGAATATATTCTGAACCAAAGAACAAGATAAATTTCAGAAACTGACCCTAAGCAAACATTTACTCAACAGAGAATTCAAAATAAAAATGATAAATATGTTCACTGATATCAGGAGAGCAATGCATGAACAAAGTGAGAATTTCAACAAAGAGATAGAAGATATAAAAGAATGCCAAACAGAAATAATAAAGCTGAAGAATAAAATAACTGACCTGAAAAAATTAATAGAGGAACTCAACAGACTAGATGAAACAGAAGAAATGATCAGTGAGCTCAAAGACAGTGGAAATCATGAAAGCAAAGGAGCAAAAAGAAAAAATAATGAAAAGGAGGAAAGATAGCTTAAAAGACTTATAGTATACCATAAAGTGAAACAATATATGCATGTGGGAGTCCCAGAAGGGGAAGAGAGAGAGAAAGGGGTGAAAAGCTTACTCAAAGTAATAATGGCTGAAAAATTCCCAAACCTGTTGAAAAAAACAGATGTTCAGATCCAGGGAACCCAAACAATACCAAACAAGATGAATACAAAGAGACCCACACCAAGACACTTTATAATTAAATTCTCAAAACTTAAAGAAAAAGAGAATATTGAAATTAGTGAGAGAAAAGTGACTTGTTATCTGCAAGGGAACCCATAAATCTATCAGCAGATTTTTCAGCAGAAACCTCTCAGGCCAGGAGGGAATAGGATGATACATTCAAAGCATTGAAAGAAAAAAACTGCCAACGAAGATTTCTTTATTCAGCAAAGTTGTCCTTCAGAATTGAAGGAGAGATAAAGATATTGCCAAACAAAAGCTGAAGGAGATCATCAAAACTAGACCCAATTTACAATAAATGCTAAAAGAAAATCTTCAGGCTGACACAAAAATATGCTAATTGGAAGCATGAAAATATATGAAAGTATAAAACTCAATGAAAAAGGTAACTATATATAGTCAATTTCGGAATACTCTAATACTGTAATGGTGGTGTGTAAATAACACCACTGTTATAAAGGTTAAAGACAAAACTATTAAAATAAGTATAACTGCAATGATTTGTTATGGTTACACAATATAAAAGATGTAAATTATGACATTAAAAACATAAAATGTGCGGGGCCGGCCCTGTGGCTTATCGGTTAAGTGATCGCACTCCGATGCTGGCAGCCCGGGTTCGGATCCCGAGCGTGCACCGACGCACCGCTTGTCTGGCCATGCTGAGGCCACGTCCCACATACAGCAACTAGAAGGATGTGCAACTATGACATACAACTATCTACTGGGGCTTTGGGGGAAAAATAAATAAATAAATAAAATTATAAAAAAAAAAAAACATAAAATGTGGGAAGGGAGAGTAAAAATCTAGAGCTTTTTATGTGCATAAAGATGAAGATGATGTAACAATTGTAAATATTTATGCGCCCAATGTCAGAGCACCTAAATATATAAAGCAAATGTTAACAGAACTGAACAGAGAAACACAGCAACACAATAATAGTAGGAGACTTCAATATTTCACTTTCAACAAGGATAGATTATCCAGACAAAAAGTCAATAAGGAAATGTTGGACTTAAACTATATTTTAGACCAAGTAGACCTAATGGGCATATACAGAACATGCCATCCGTCCAACAGCAGTAGAAAACACATTTTTCTCAAGTGTACGTGGAATGTTCTCCAGAATAGATCATATGTTAGCCCACAAAACAAATCTTAATAAATCTAAGAATATTTAAATCTATCAAGAACCTTATCTGACTACAATGGTGTGAAACTAGAAATCAATAACAGGAAGAAAACTGACAAATTCACAAATATGTGGATTAAACAACATGCTCCTGAATACCCACTGGATCAAAAAAGAAATTAAAAGGGAAATAAAAAAAATCTTGTGACAACCAAAAAGAGAAACATAACATTAAAAACTTAAGCGATGGAGAAAAAGTAGCTCTAAGGGAGAAGTTTATAGTGATAAATGCCTACATTAGAAAAAAGAGAGATCTCAATTGAATAATATGACTTTACACCTCCAGGAAGTAGGAAAAGAAGAAAAAACTAAGCCCAAAATTAATAGAAGGAAGAAAATAACATAGATCAGAAAAGAAATAAATAAGGTACAGACTGGAAAGACAATACAAAAGATTAATAAAACTAAGAGTTAGTTCTTTGAAAAGATATACAAATTGACAAATCTTTAGCTACACTAATAAAAAAGAGAGAAGACTCAAAATCATAGTGGAAGAGAATACATTACAACTGATACCGCAAAAACACAGAGGATCACAAGAAACTACTAGGAATAATTATATGCCAACAAAACAGATAACTGAGAAAAAAAGGATAAACTCCAAGAAGCATAAAACCTATCAAGACTGAATCATAAAGAAATACAAAATCTGAACAGACTAATAATGTGTAAGGAGATTTAATCAGTAATCAATAATCTCCAAACAAAGAAAAACTCAGGACCAGATGGCTTCACTGGTTTATTCTACCAAATAAATAATGAAGAATTAATCCCAATTCTTCTCAAAATCTTTCCAAATTGAAGAGGAGAGAACACTCACAAACTTGTTTTGTGAGACCAGCATACCCTCATACCAAATTCAGAGAATGACACTACAAGAAAAGAAAATGACAGGCTAATATCACTGATGAACATAGATGCAAAAATCCTCAACAAAATATTAGGAAACTAAATACAACAGCACATGAAAAGGATCATATACCATGATCAAGTGAGATATCTCTGGAATGCATGGATAGTTCAACCTGCACAAATTAATAAAGGTAATAGCCCACATTAACACACTGAAGGATAAAAATCATATCATCCCAATAGATGCAGAGAAAACATTTGCATTTTCAACATCTTTCATGATAAAAACTCAACAAATTATGTATGGTTGGGATGTATCTAAACGTAATAGAGGCCATATATGACGATCCCACAGCTAACACAATACTCAATGATGAAAAGCTAAAAGCTTTTCCTCTAAGATCAAGAACAAGACAGTGATACCCAGTCTTGCCACTTTTGTTCAATATAGTACTGGAAATCCTAGCCAGAACAAATAGGCAAGAAAAAGAAATAAAAGAGATCCAGATTAAAAAGGAAGAAGTAGAAGACTTCTCCTCTCCAGCTATGAAAGTCCTAGATGGCATCTTCTTCCAATATAAGGCTGTTTCATCTACATTGAAAATCTTGTTTAGTGTAGCCACCTTCATTAATTATCTTAGCTAGATCTCCTGGATAACCTGCTGCAGCTTCTACATCAGCACTTGCTGCTTCACTTTGTACTTTATGTTATGAGATGGCTTCTTTTTTAAACCTGATGAACCAACTTCTGCTAGCTTCAAACTTTTCTTTTGCGGCTTCCTCACCTCTCTCAGCCTTCAGAGAATTGAAGAGAGTTAGGGCCTTTCTCTGTATTAGGTTTTGTCTTAAGGGAATGTTGTGGCTGGTTTGATCTTCTATCCAAACCACAAAAACTTTCTACATATCAGCAATAAGGCTGTTTCACTTTCTTATCATTCATGTGTTCACTGGAGTAGTACTTTAATTTCCTTCAAGAACTTTTCCTTTCCATTCACAGCTTGGCTAACTGTTTCATGCAAGAAGCCTAGCTTTCAGTCTATCTCAGCTTTCACCATACCTCCTTCACTAAGCTTACTCATTTATAGCTTTTGGTTTAAAGTGAGAGACGTGAAACTCTTCCTTTCACTTGAACACTTAGAGGCCATTGTAGGGTTATTAATTGGCTTAATTTCAATATTGCTGTGTCTCAAGGAATAGGAGGTCTGAGGAGAAGGAAAGAGATGGGGAAACGTCTGGTCAGTGGAGCAGTCAGAATACACAACATTTATAGGTTAAGTTCTCATCTTATATGGGCATGGTTTGTGGAGCCCCAAAAGAATTACAATAGTAACAACAAAGATCACTGATCACAGATCGCCATAACAAATATAATAATAATGAAAAGGCTTGAAATACTGTGAGAATTACCAAAATGTGACACAGAGACGTGAAGAGAGCAAATGCTATTGGAAGAATGGTGCCTATAGACTTGATCAGCACATGATTGCCACAAATCCTTAATTTGTAAAAAATGCAATATTTGCAAAGCTCAATAAAGCAACGTGCAATAAAAATGAGGTATGCCTGTAGTTAGCCTTAGGTGGATATTCCAAATTATTATTTTTTCAGTATGAATTCTTCTTTAATAATGTCCATGTATTTTTCCTGCAATTTGACCTAGTTGCAGTTTCTAAAGCAAGCAAAATTTTCAAGTCACAAAAAAACTCAAATGGAAAGAGACCCAAACTCAGTTCCAGTACTTTTGCAAATTTAGCCATTTCCTCCTCCCAAGCTACATGGTCCACATGCTAAAGGGACCTGGGAAGGCACTTTTTCTCAGTCTGCAGAATAGCCCATTATTCTTTTCCATCACCATGTCTACTTTGTTTACAATTAAATAATGTAAAAGGATATTAAAATATTCCTGGATAAGTCAAAGAATTTCTGCTCTGTAGTAATTTTCTGTGACAATGGAGACCATATTTTGCAACATAACCTGTGAAAGAAAATGTTATGTTCCACATGAAGGGTATATCCATACAGTATGGTTATTATTTTACTGTAAACTTGAAAGTTATATCATCATAAACTCTCCAGGATACTTTAATTTAGCATAAGAGATAGCATTGTACAGGAAAAAGCACTGGTTAAAGAATTATGAGGTGTAAGTTTCTGTATCAATTTTGTCATTATGTGGATACACAATCTTGGTCAAATCATTAACATCTCTTAGCCTCAATATATGGAGGCTTAATAATTGCTAAAAGCCCTTTCAATTCTAAGGTTTAGTGATTCTGCAATCCAGACATTTCATTATAACACTTATTCATTAATAACAAGACTAATTAATATAGTACTGCACACATACACTCGTATGTTAGGGTTACCTTACAAAGTGTTTTGATGTCTATTTATTTCTATAGAGACTGATGTGGAACACTTGAAAGATACTATTGGAAGACGTATGTTAATGAGAGAAATGAAGCTACAACCAAAGAGTCTCCCTGGTAAGAACAAAAATTTTGCAAGTCTAATATTTCTGGTTTATTTATCTTCTTTAGAGTTTAAGTAAGTATGGATCTTTAATGATAAGAGTACCTATATGTTATTATTATGTGGGTAAAATCTTCATAGATATCCTCATAATTAGTCGTACTCTGGTGTTTACTAGTAATGAGAAATTAGCTAGATATTATGAGTTTTAGAACTTATGTAGAAATTAAACCATAAAAATTAGATGCTATAGTGTGACTTTAGAATATGCTTGGTGCAAGTATGTCCAATGCTAATCGACTCACTTTCTATTTCTGGCTTAGATAGAAAGTTCCTTGGAATTTGCAAAAAGGAAAAGACTACATGATGAATGTAATAAGAACAAGAGGAATATAACAGATAGTTAATTCATTGGATATGTTGGGGGAAGAGGGAGAATCTCCCTCTGTCCTTTCCCTTAAGGTTCTTATGGCTGGCCAAATAATTAACAAGACAGGTTAGCAGGAGAAAATAATACCAAGTTTAATAACATGTATACATGGGAGAAAGCAGGGACACTGCGTTTCTCAACACAGTAGCAGAAATTCTCGTCTTAAATACTATGTTCAGCCAATGACAAAGGAGGATTTTGGGGGTTGGGGGAGTAAGTTACAGGAGATTACCACTAAAGCACAGTAAACAAGAGTAAGGTTTATTATGCAGCCCCAAGGCCTCACCTTCCACATTGATAAGTCACTAGAAATGAGCTCATCCCCCCTCTTCCCAATACAGAGAGGGAGATACCTTTACAAATGGAGATTTCCCTTATAAATGTAAATGATTGTCTGGCAACTCCTCACAGGGTCATCCAGAGAATGTGGCCAGAGAGACAGAACTTCTGATAAGAGGGGCTTGTTGGTGCCTTTCCTATTGTAACATTTACCCTACGTTATCTTTACAGCCATCATGATAGATCTGTTCCAGGAAGGAGTTACTATGTCAAATTCTTTAGGCAGTTAGTGGGGGAGGTCAAATGTCCCTAGAGAAAACAACCAAGGTAAAGAGATAGATTTCAGGGTGGCCAAATCTTGATCTCCCACAGATACCATTTCCCTTTCTTTGAGGGAAATGTCAGGCATATTTATGATATCTCAGCTGAGTAGAGTCCATTAGTTGTGCTACATAGTTCAGAGATTATACTACTGCTTTTACTCTTGTAATAGTAATAGACACACTGCCCTTTGACTTCTGGTGTGATACCAAAAGAGGCAGACATCTTAACAGAGAAATAAGGGAAAGAAACAGTCAAAGACAGCCCTGCTAAAATTACAATGTCATCCAAACATCACTGTGTGCACGTCCAAGGCTTTGCCCTTTGGGGAGCAACAGTAGTAGCTTCAAACTGCAGAAGGAAATGACTTCAGTATAATAATTCAGCCAAATAACTAAAAAATAAACTAGAAAATAGTAATAATATGCCTTGAAAGAGGATGATAAACTCAATATGCAGAAAAGCTACATTATATATCTAAACTGTCCAGTTTGCAGCATAAATTATGGGTCATGCAAAGAAACAGCAAAATGTGACACATAACAAGGAAAAAGGAAGTAGGATGACAATGTCTCATCATATAGGAAATATCTACAGAAAGAAAGATATTATTTTGAAAAGGATCATGTGGAAATCTAGGAGTTTAAAAGTACAATAACTGAAATTTAAAAATTCACTAGACGTGCTCAGTAGATTTACACTATCAGAAGAAAGAATCTGCAAACTTAAAGTATTGAAGCACTACAAGGAGAGCAGAGAGATTAAAGTGCAGAAAATATAATTAAAAATAATGGCTGAGGGGCCGGCCTGGTGGTGCAAGCGGTTAAGTGCGTGCACTCCACTGCTGTGGCCTGGGGTTCGCCAGTTCGGATCCCGGGTGCTTACCGACACACCACTTGGCAAGCCATGCTGTGGTGGCGTCCCATATAAAGTGGAGGAAGATGGGCACGGATGTTAGCCCAGGGCCAGTCTTCCTCAGCAAAAAAAGAGGAGGATTGGCAGATGTTAGCACAGGGCTGATCTTCCTCACACACAAAAAAAAAATGGCAGAAAAGAGAACCAGATATTATAAATAAATTAGTTAATATAGCAAACCCTATACATACATACTCGATCTTCTTCTCTCAGTTTCTTTATAGGGCTTAAAGTTATGTAAAGAAATAATTAAAACAAAAATTATAATAAATGAATTTATATTTACAGGTGTAATATGATAAGAGGGAAAACAGAAAAAAGAGAATAGGAATTTAGAGTTATATATAGGACTATATATATGGAATATGGAAGTAACATTTCTAAATCCCACTGAAATTTAATTAGCATGAATCTGAAGTAGATTGTAAAATTGACTGGTGATTGTCACACAATTCTATATTACATTAATAACCATTGATTAGACATTTTAAATGGGCAAATTGTATAGTATATGTCTTTTAAAAAATAGCTCAGGGAACTCCAAGCAGGATAGGACTCTTAAAAAAGACTTAAACCCAATGGGAGGATATTGTGAAGGAGGAAAATTGTGACTCAATAGGTTCTAAGTTTTTCCGCCACATGCCTTTTATACTTCTAGTGTTTAACCCAATCTGCCCTCAAGGGCTGTTCTCAATGCCTCCCTGCTTATCTGAGAATCCTTTGTTTTCTCAATGCAAATGAATCAGCTCTTCTAATTATATCTGTTGCAGAAAGACCAGAGGGCTAAAATATGCTCGTGTTCTCCAGTTACGTGTTGCTATAGTTCATATTTCTTTCACAAATGCTGTTACATAGATATTGAAAACTTGTTCTGTCCAATCCAATGTACCTTTGGTTTTAGTAATGATGCCCATCTGGTCTTCACCTCTGTTTAGATTACAGTCATCATATATTTGTGCTACCATGGCTCCAGTGCAAACCTTAAATATTCATGGGGTCAGTCATTTCTCTAAAGCAAGACTCCCAATCTTTGATGTCTGGATCAGGACAGATTTCCAACTTCGGTTATATGTTGTGTTAAAACAAATTTTTGCCCACAAAACTTTACCTAATAGGTAACCCAGAGTTAACAATTCTAATTATTCCTTTTGCAATATCAAATTCTTTTAAATAAATTTCATTTTATTTTTCTGTCCTTGGACCTAGATAGTAGTTTCTAAATCCAGCAAAAAGTAAAAATCACATAAAGACTCAAATGGAAAAGGATGCAATACCAACACTCACATTACTGCATACTACCCATTTTTCCTCCCCTGCTAGAAGGTCCTCATGCTTAGAGGACCTGTGAGGGCACTGTATCTCAGTTCACAAATTACTTGTTATTCTTTTCCATCACTAATGCCTACTTGACTTACAGTTACATAATCTTAAGAATGGGCATTAAAATATTCCTGAACCGTAGTCAAAGAATTTCTGCCTCACAGTAACATTCTGTGAATATGACGAACATAGTTTGCAACTTGATCTGGGAAAAAATATTATGTCCTGCCTCATGGGGTATATCCCTGCCAAATGAATATGTTGTTAACATACACATAAAAGTTATATTATTAAGATAAACTCTCTAGGATGATTTAAATTTGCAAAAGACTTTTTATTACATGGAAAAGGCCCTAGTTGAGAAACTAGGAGGCATCAGTTTGTGCATCAATTATATCATTACCTGGATATGTCACCTTTGTCAAATCACTAAGCATATTTAAGATAATGAGGCTTACATGATTGCTAATGGCTCTTCCAATTCTGAAGTATTATGTTTCTGCAATCCAGACATTTTATTATAATTCTTCTCTTATAATAAAAATAAGGCTAATTAGAGGAGTACTAGACACACACACACACACAGCAACACACATATGTTAATATTTACCTTACAGGAGTGTTTTGAAACTGTTTTGTAGAGACTGATACAGAACACTTCCCAGATATTATTGGAAGAGGTATAATAAAGGGAGAAATCAAGACACAATCAAAGAGTCGTTCTGGTAAGAACAAGAATATTTCAAATATATTTCTGGTTTATTTATCTTCTCTGGAGTTTATTTAAGTTTGGATCTTTAATGACTACACTACCTATAAGCTATTATTACATGATACAACATCTTCATAAATTCCCTCCTATAATTAGTGGAAAATTAGCTACATATTATAAGTTTTAGTCTTCGTCGGTTAAAAAAACAATCCATAAAATCCAATACTATAGGGACCTTGCAATATGTTTGATGGAAGCATTTCCAATGCTATTCTACTCACTTTCCTTTTTACGCTAGATAGGACAGTTGCTTTGTATTTGCAAAAGCAGAAATGTTAGCTTATGAATGGGATACAAAGAAGAATTTAGCAGATAGTTAGTTCATTGGTTACCAATTCCCTCTATATGATTAAAATATCAGGGAAATTTACATGTCAGGCAAAGTAGAGATCTTTAGTTTTGTTATATAGTTCATAGTTTACACTACTGCCTCTTGTTCTGGCATAACGGTGTTTGACACACTTCTTCCTGATCTTTGGTGTGATACCAAAAGAGGCAGAGAGCTTAACAGAGAAATAAGGGAAAGAGACAGTCAAAGACAGCCCTTTTACTGTCATCCAAAGGTGACTGTGTGCATGTCCAAGTCTATGCCCTGAGAGGAAGAGCATTAGAAGCTTCGCACTGCAGGGAAGGAGACTTAAGTAAAATAGAAGTAGTCCAGCCTAATGACTAAATAATCATGCAAACAACAACAAGCCTCCAAAGGGGAGGAGAACTCAGTATCCAGATGTGCTACAATATATTATCTAAAATTCCTAGTTTTTATTTAAAAAAATATGACGTAAATAAACAGTAAAGTGCGAACTATACACCGGAAAAAATACAGACTACAAAAACAACTTGTGATTATCCCAAATGTAACATACTATAAAACAGTTATTAATATTTTTAAAGAATTAAAGAAAGCCATGCTTAAAAAGGAAAGGAAGATTGATGACATGTCTCATCAAATATAGAATATCAACAAAGAGAAATTACTTTGTAAAAAAACACAATGAAAATTGTGCAGTTGAAAGTACAAGAACTATAATAAAAAATTCACTGGAGGGGTTCAAGAGTAGATTTGAATGATCCAAAGAAAAAATCTCCACACTTAAATTAATGGGAACAGTAGAAGTAGAGCAGAGAGAAAAAGAAGCAGAAAAAATACTTGAAGAAGTAATGGCTGAAAATTTTGAAACATTTGATGGTATATATGAGTCTGCACAATGAAGCTCAATGAAACCTAAGTAGAATAAGCACGAGGAAATTCACAACCAGACCCGTCATAGTAAAAGTGATGAAAGACAAAGAGAAAATCTTGAATGCTGCAATGAAAAAACAACTCATTATGTAAAAGAGAACCTCTGCAGGATGAACAGCTGATTAGCACCAGAAACTATGTAGGCCAGAGGGCAGTTGGGATGGAATAGTCAAAGTACTGAAAGAAAAAAACTGTCATCAAGAATCTTATATCCAGCCAAACTATCTTTCAGAAGTGAAGATGAGATAAAGATATTCCCAAATAAATAAAAATTGAGAGAACTGGTTGCTATCAAACCCAGCTTACAAGAAATACTAAAGAAAGATCTTCAGACTGAAAGCAGTTGACCTCAGGCAGTAATTTATAACCCTCTCCAAAGAGCCTTGGTTAAAGGAATTCTGTAATTCCAAAAGACACTGTGAATGCATATTTTGTCTCCTTTCTCTTAATTAATTCAAGAGGCAATTGTATGAAACAGTATGTATATTGTTTTTTGGGTCTATAAAATATGGAAAAGTAATATATTCCACAGTAGCAACACAAAGGAGATGTGTGGGAGCAGTGATGTATTTGAGTAAGAAAATGGTACCAGATGTTAGCTCAAATCTGCAAGAACAAATGAAGAGAACCAGAAATTATAAATAAGAAGGTTAATATAACAAACACTGTGAAGTAAATATATACTTTCTTTCCTCAGCTTCTTTAAAAGGCATAAAGCTACATAAAGAAATAATTACAACAAATGACTTTATGTTTTTAGGTATAATATGTATAACAATATTGCAAAAATGGGGAAGAGGTAACAGAACTATATAGAAGTAACATTTCTATATCTCACTGGAATTTAGTTAATATAAATCTGAAGTCGATTCTAAAACTGACTGTGGTGATAGTTACACAACTCCAAATATAATTTTTAAAGAAGCCATTGAATTGAATGCTTCAAATGGGCAAATTGTATGGTGTGTTGTATGTTTTATAAAAATATCTTAATAAACTACAAGTGGTAAGAGATTTTAAAAAGATTTAAAGCAATGGAAGGATATTTTAAAGGAGGAAAATTGTAACTCTTACTAGATTATAAGTTTCTTTAGTGCATACCTTTTAATTCCTGGTGCTTAACCCAATCTTTCTTCAAACGCTATTCTGATTGCCTCCCTGCTTATCTTAGAACCTTTTGCTTTCTTTATTTAAATGACTCCATTCTTCTTACTTATATCAAGAATGGCTTGACACAAGAAAGACCAGAGTGGCTAAAATATATTTGCTAACGTTCCCCAGTTTCATGTTGCTATAAATCATATTACTTCTACAAATGTTGTTAATTAATTACTAAAAATTTGTCTGCCTAATCTGATGCATTTCTGTTTATTTTGTTAATGATGCCCCAGCTGGTACCCTCTCTGTAAAGAATGTGGTATAGGACATTTGGGCTGCCAAAATCGTAGTCTGACCTTTTACATTTATTCATGGGCTCAGCCATTTCTTGAAAGCAAGACTTCTAGTGTATAGTATCAAGGTCTTGATAGGTTTCCAACTACATTTACACACTCTACTAGAACCAGCTTCCACCCACTAAACTTTTGGCCCAGTAGTTGGCTTAGGTCACCCATCCTAGTTATCCCTTTCTCAATATGAATTCCTTTTTAATAACTTTCATGTATTTTTCATGTCATTGAACCTAACTAATAGTCATTAATTATAGCAAAAAGTTTGAATCACATAAAAACTCAAATGGAAATGGATCCAACCAGAGTCCTGGTACTGCTGCAAATTTAACCATTTCCTCCTTGCAAGACACAAGCTCTACATCTAAAGGAACCTCAGAGGGCACTTTTTCTTGGTCCAATGAATATCTTATTATTCTTTTCATCACTGATGCCTATATGATTTATAGTTATGTAACCTAAAAGGGAAGTAAAATGTTCATGAATGAGTCAAAGAATTTCTGGCTTAAGGTAAGTTTCTGTGACTATGAACCCGGGTTTGCAGCTTGTCCTGTGGAAAAAAAAAAAAAGTTTAAGTTCTACCTCACCAAGTACATTGCTACAGAATAAGTGTGCTTTTGATGTAAACCTGGAAGTTATGTTAGTATCATAAATTATCTGAGATGATTTCAATTTGCATAAGAGATAACATTGTATAGAAAAAGCACTGGTGAAGGAATTATGTGGCATAAGGTTGTAGATCAATTTTGTCATTCCCTGAATATTTGGTTTTGGTCAAATCATTAAATATCTTTAAACTTCAATATAATGTGGCTTATATAATTGCTCCATCTGTTCCAATTTAAGGTTTCGTGATTCTCTAATCCAGGCATTTCAGTATAACGCTTCTTCTAAAATAACAAATGCTAATTAAGTTAGTCCTATACATATACCCCCACACACACATGTACACACACACATTCGTATGTGAATGCCTACCATGCAAGTGTTTTGAAATCTGTTTATTTCTCTAGGGACTAATGTAGAACACTCAACAGATAGAATTGGAAGAGGAGTAACAAAGAGACAACTCAAGACACAATCAATGAATCTCCCTGGTAAGAACAAGAATTTTACAAATGTACTATTTCAACTTTGTTTATCTTCTCTGGAGCTTAATTAAATATGGATCTTTAATAACAACAGTAACTATATAATAAACTATAGTTTATTATTACGTAGGCAAAAGTTTTCATGAATTCCCTCTTTTAATTAGTTGACTTCTTGTCTTAAGTATTAACGTAAAACTAGTTAGATATTATTAGTCTTAGAACTCATACATTTAGAATGTAATCCATGAAAACCAATGCTATAATAACCTTATAGTATGCCTAGTACAAATATATCCAATATATTCTACTCTCTATTTCTAGCTTAGATAGAAATTATTTTTTTGAATTTGCAAATGCAGAAAGCCTAGCTGATGAATGTGATAAGAAAAAGAACATAGCAGTTATTTCATTTGTCATCAATTTCCTCTATTGATGAAAATGTCAGGCAGACATACTATCTCAGCTGCAGTAAGTAGAGTCCTGTAGTTACGTTCTGTGGTTCAGAGATTATACAATGGAACTTAGGCCTGGAGTAACGGTGTTAGACATACTTATCTTTGATCTTTGCCGTAATACCAAAAGAAGAAGATACCTTAACAGAGAAAAAAGAGAAAGACATTCAAACAGAGCCCTGTTAAAAGCACTGACATCAAAAGATGACTATGTGCATGCCCAAGGATATTCCCTCTGTGGAGCAACATGAGAGACTTCACACATCAGGGGAAAGAGATCTTAGTAAAATACTCCTGTCAAATCACTATAATTAACTAACTAGCTAACTAATTAAATATATAAACAAGCAAGCAAACAAGCGGGCTAAACAACACATACCAAAAATGGGAAGCGGAAATCGGAATCCAGAGTTCCTATGAAATATTATCTAAAATGTCTAGTTATTAATAAAAAAATTAAGACATGCAAAGAAATAGCAAATTGTGACTTAAGCATAGGAAATATTAGGCAGCAAAAACTGCTTGTGAGAGTCCTAGTTGTTGGACTTAGCAGACAATGACTTCAAAATAGTTATTATAAATATGTTTAAACAATTAAAGGAAACTATGGTTAAAGAAGAAAATGAAGATACAATGAAAATATTTCATCAAATAAACAATATTGAAAAAGAGATAAAAATTGATATAAAAGAACCAAATGCAAATTCTGAATTTGAAAGGTACAATAAATGAAATGAAAAAATCACTGGGGGGTTTCAAGAGAAGGTTCAACTGGTCTGGAGAAAGAATCAGCAAACTTAAGGTAATGAGAATACGCAAAGGAGAGCAGAGAGAGAAAAAGGAGCAGTAAAAATACTTAAAGAAAATGGCTGAAAATTTTGAAAACTATTTGATGAAAATTATTAACCCACAAATCCAAGCCCAATGAAATCTAAGTAGAATAAGGACAAAGAAATCCACAACCAGAAGCATCATAGTAAAAATGTTGAAAGACAAAGAGAAAATCTTAAAAGCAGCAAGAGAAAAACAACTGACCATGTAAATAAAACCACAGTAAGATTAAGAGCTGGCTGGGGCCGGCCCAGTGGTGCAAGCGGTTAAGTGCGTGTGCTCCGCTGCGGCAGCCCGGGGTTTGCCGGTTAGGATCCCAGGCTCACACTGACACACCGCTTGGCAAGCCATGCTGTGGCAGCGTCCCATATAACGTGGAGGAAGATGGGCACAGATGTTAGCCCAGGGCCAGTTTTCCTCAGCAAAAAAAAAAAAAAAAAAGAGGAAGATTGGCAGATGTTAGCACAGGGCTGATTTTCCTCACAAAAAAAAAAAAAAAGGATTAAGAGCTGGCTTAGCATCAGAAACTATGGGAGCCAGAAGGCAGTAGGAGGGAGTATTCAAAGTGCTAAAAGAAAAATCTGTCAATCAAGAGTCATATATCATGGTGTCAAGATGGCAGCATAAGCAGACTCTGAACTCACCTCCTTCCATGGACCCAACAAATTTACAACTACTTTTGGAACAATTACCCCTGAGAGAGAACTGAAAACTGGATAAAAAGAACCCCTACCACAAGAAACAGTGCTGACTGAGGTGGAAGAGGCAGAAATTCCTTTCTGGAGAGAAAAAAGCCACCTTCTAGCCATGGCACTTCGTGGCTGGCTGGGAGCTATCTTAATGTAGGGGGCCTTTCCTGGAGGAGTGGGGGACCTGAGTGGGGGAGCATTACCACAATAAGCAGCTTTTGGACTCAGCACAACTGAGATGAGTGTCAAAATTCCTGGTTTTGCTGCCTATTAACAACAACAGGGTACACCCCCAGAAAAGCTATCAGACATAAGGGGAAAAAAAGCCTGCTGTTAAAGGGCCCAAACACAAATTTACCCATTTCAGAAAGCAACCTAAAATCACCAGAAAGAAAGGTGCACAGTCCTTTAGTGAAAAGAGACTCACTTGATAGCCTCTGGACACATATTGGTGAGAGGTGAGACCTCCCCAGGGACTGAGACATTGGTGGCAGCCCTTATTGTGACCGAGTACAGGCGTACTGACACAGATGCTGGCAGACACCATTGGGGTTCTTCACCTGGCCTGTTAGCACAGGGGTCTGCCCTACCCATTAGAGCACTGATTTAATCCAGCCCAGCCAGGGCAGGCAGCCCACCCTAGGGACTGGCCCCACCCAATGGCAAGCCCTTGGGCAACTTGTGACCCTCATAGGCAGGATGCCTGGAACCTCTGCAGCTGGGCAAGTGGATGTGCCTCTGTGGGGCAGGGCATGCACAAGGGGCAGGCCTGCATTGGTGGAGTGTGTGGGGCCTCTGCAGCGAGTCAACTGGGTCCACTTCAGTGGGTCAGGGCATGCACACAGAGCAGGACTGTGTTAACAGGGTGTGTGGCCCTGCATGTGGTGCAGCTTGTCAGTGGCAGCAGACTTGTGGTTCTCAAACAGCCACATAGGGCATCAGCTCCACCCTCCAAAGCCTGAAACAATTGGGTGCTCCCATGTCTGGGGCCGGCCCCAATCAGCTGCACTCCTGAGAGAGTTGACAACAGTCTTGTAGGCTGGAGGCCTATAGCAATTGTAAGCCCCTGAGCCTAGCAACCAGCCATGCTGGGGGCCTACTCACTTAGCAGAAAAACTGCAACAGGATTGTGCTATTAGACCTTGCAGCCAACTGTGCTGGGGCTCCCCACACCCAATAGTGACTGAAAGGATTATAGCAGCCATACACAGCTGAGCATTACAACCAGCCAGCCAGGGGGACAGCCTAGCCTCCCGGCACCTGCAGCAAGAACAACCCTGCCACAACAGAAGGACACATGTAGCCCATACAGGGGACACTCCTGGAACATTTGGAACTGGTGACAAGAGGAAAGCACACTGCTGGACCTCATAAGGCATCTCTTACATAAGGCCACATCTCCAAGATCAGGAGACATAGCTGACCTACCTAATACATAGATATAAGCACAGAGAAAGAGGCAAAATGAGAAGACAAAGGAATGCATTCCAAATAAGGGGACAGAACAAATCCTCACAAAAAGAACTAAATGAAACAGAGATAAACAATGTACCTGACAAATAGTACAAACTAATAGTCATAAAGATGCTCACTGATCTTGGGAAAAGAATGGGTGAATTCAGTGAGAACTTCAACAAAGAATTATAAAAAAGAACCAATCCGAAATGAAAAAGACAATACTGGAAATGAAAAATTCACTAGAGGGACTCAAAAGCAGAGTAGATGATATGGAAGAATGAATCAGTGAGCTTGATGAAAGTTTAGAGGAAATCACCCAAGCTGAACAGAAAAAGAATTAAAAAGAACAAGACAGTCTAAGGGACCTCTGGGACAACATCAAGCATACTAACAACCATATTATAGGTGTCCCAGAAGGAGAAGAGAGAGATAAAGGGCCAGAGAATCCATCTGAAGAAATAATAGCTGAAAACTTTCCTAACCTGGGGAAGGAAGCAGACATCCAGGTACAGGAAGCACGGAGAGCACCAAACAAGACAAACCCAAAGAGGCCCACACCAAGACACATCATAATTAAAATGTCAAGAATCAAATATAAAGAGAAAATCCTAAAAGCCACAGGAGAAAGGCAACAAGTTACATACAAAGGAAACCCCATAAGGCTATCAGCTGACTTCTCAGCAGAAACCTTACAGGCTAGAAGAGAGTGGCATGATACATTTAAAGTGCTGAAAGGAAAAAACCTACAGTCAAGAATACTTTACCCGGCAAGGTTATCATTCAGAACGGAAGGAGAGATAAAGAGTTTCCCAGACAAGCAAAAACTAAAGGAGTTTGTCACCAAGAAACCAGTACTACAAGAAATGCTACAGGGACTTATTTAAGTGGAAAAGAGAAGACCACAAATAGAAATAAGAAAATTATAAAAAAAAAAAAGCAATAAAATCACTGGTAAAGGAAAATATACAGTGAAGGTACAGATCAACCACCTATGAGGCTAATATGAAGGTCAAAATACAAAAGTACTAAAATTAACTATTCCTATGATAAGAAGGTAATGGATACACCTACACAAAAGAGGTTAGATATGATATCAAAACCATAAAATGTGGGAGGAGGGGAGTAAAGGAGTACGCCTTTTAGCAAGAGGTAAAACTTAAGAGACCATCAACTTATATAGATTGCTATATACATAGGTTATTATATGTGAACCTCTTGGTAATCACAAGCCAGAAACCTGTAATAAGTACACAAAAAGTTAAGAGAAAGGAACCCAAACGTAATACTAAAGAAAGCCATCAAACCATGAGGGAAGAAAGCAAGAGAGGCGGAAAGGAACAGGGAAGAACTACTAAAACACCCAGAATAAAAGTAACAAAATGGCAATAAGTACATTCTTATCAATAGCTACTTTAAATAGCAATGGACTAAATGCTCCAATCAAAAGGCGTAGGGTGGCTGATTGGATAAAGAAGATATATATATAGATATATATATATGTATATATATACACACAAGGGAATACTATTTGGCCATAAAAAAGGATGAAATCTTGCCATTTGTGACAACTTGGATGGACCTTGAGGGTATAATGCTAAATGAAATAAGTCCGAGGGAGAAAGTCAAATACCATATGATCTCACTCGTAAATAGAAGATAAAAACAACAACAAACACATAGAGAAGGAGTTTGGGTTGGTGGTTATGTTACCAAAACCAAAGTGGGTTTGCCTCCTGGTGAGTTATATCAGACTCTCCACCAGAAGTAGTTGTCACACAAGGTAAGGTATATTTGCAGCAGGGACCTTTTATTTCGGATGAGGAATGAATATTCCAAATGGAGAGGTGGGTGTTCACTTGCGCACTACAGGTTACAGTAATAAGGCCTAAGCTCCTCCTGGAGAGATCTTAGCATTAAGACTAAGGCAAAGGTCATAGACATAGTTCTTGTGGTGAGGCCTGGTTTGGTTCAGGGTGGTTGGTGATTGCATCTCCTTAACATAACAAAAAGGAAAAAGAACAATTTGGAAAAACAGTTAAATTCTTCCAAACCCACCCTTGAGTTCCTTGGGGCAATTAGTTGATGACAAAGTCTCCTCTAGTTTTGTCCTGCTCCTCATTCTTGATGGGCACAGGTCAAAGGTCCATCTTCTGTAGCTACTTCCTGCTGGGTATGGGCATTGTCATAGGGACCAGTAGAGGAGCAGAATTTCCAGCTAATCTCAGATAGGTTTGTGGGTCACCACAGGCATAGCTCCGAGTTGTTCATAATAACCATCTGTAATTTTATAGCCTCAATGCATTTAGTATCTATATAGGATCTGGGCATACTTGTCTCCCTCCGCCCCCGGATTCCACCAGCTCTATAATCGTCTGGATACTGGGTTGCCCGTCCTTCTCTGAGGGACCTAGCGCTGCTGCCCAGGAACACGCAACCTCCTTGTAGGCATACCATGCCTAAATGGTATGGGGTTGGTTAGGATCCAGGGCAGGGCCTGGGGTGGATAGCCAGTCATTCACAGGTTGACAGGTCATTGGGATTTACTTATCTTTCTAGTGTCACTGAGAGAGTGGTTTGCAGGAAAACTCGGCGTCATCAATTGTCTGTCTCTCTGGAGGTTCAGGTGTGGGCGTCTTTCTGACACGTGTGTGGTGGATCCAAAGGGTGACTCCTAATTTTAGGGAAGAGTGAGTGGTTAGTAAAACCAAGTGAGGCCCTAACCAAGTATGATTTAGCTGATCTTGGGATAAACTGCTTTTCCAAGTTTTAAGATAGACCCAATCTCCAGGTTCATATGGGTGGAGTTTCACCTCTGTAGGCAAGGGAAGATGGACGTTTCCATGTTTATAGAGTGCATCTACCACCTGCTTCAAATTGATTATGTGTTTGATTGCCATGCAACCCTCTGGGTCTGGGTTTGTGAGCAAATCTGAGTCTTTAGGGAATGGCCTCCCAAAGGTCATTTCAAAGGTGCTAAGCTTCAGTTTGCCTTTTGGAGCTGCCCTTATCCTAGTGAGGGCTATTTGCAGTAATTTTAGCCGATTTTCCTGCATCTCTTGGCACAATTTAGCCAAGGTTTTCTTTAAAGCTTGATTGGCTTGCTCAGTTTTTCCAGGTGATTGTGGCTTCCATGTGGCTAGTTAGGACAGTTGCTTTGTATTTGTGAAAGCAGAAATGTTAGCTTATGAGTGGGATACAAAGAGGAATTTAGCAGATAGTTATTTCATTGGTTACCAATTCCCTCTATATGATTAAAATATCAGGAAAATTTACATGTCAGGCAAAGTAGAGATCTTTAGTTTTGTTATATAGTTCGTAATTTACACAAGAGGCAGTTTACTCTGCCTCTTGTTCTGGCATAACGGTGTTTGACACACTTCTTCCTGATCTTTGGTGTGATACCAAAAGAGGCAGAGAGCTTAACAGAGAAATAAGGGAAAGAGACAGTCAAAGACAGCCCTTTTACTGTCATCCAAAGGTGACTGTGTGCATGTCCAAGTCTATGCCCTGAG
This sequence comes from Diceros bicornis minor, assembly GCF_020826845.1. NCBI lineage: Eukaryota > Metazoa > Chordata > Mammalia > Perissodactyla > Rhinocerotidae > Diceros > Diceros bicornis. The sequence continues at coordinate 30,970,471 of NC_080775.1, forward strand.
AGGAAGAGCATTAGAAGCTTCGCACTGCAGGGAAGGAGACTTCAGTAAAATAGAAAATAGTCCACCATAATCAGGCAAACAACAACAAACATCCAAAGAGGAGAGGGACTCACTATCCTTATTTGCTACAGGGTGTTATCTGAAATACCCAGTTTCTATCAAAAAAAAAAGACATGCAAAGAAACAGTAAAGTGTGAACCATACACTAGGAGAATATTGTGAAGGAGGGAAACTGTGATTCTTACTGGATTATAAATTTCTCTAGCACATACCTTTTTTTCCTAGTCTTTAAATCTATTTGTCTGTCAAATGTTCTTCTTAATGCCTCCTAGCTTTTTTAAGCATCTTTGCATGCTCATTTCAAATGGACCATTCATTTTTACTTATACCAATTGGAGAAAGAACAAGAGAACCTCAAATATATCTAGTAATATTCCCTGTTCTGCATTACTGTCACTGATATTACTTTCACAAAATGTAGTTATGTACTTATTGAAACTCGTTCTGTCCAATCTTATGTGTTTTGATCCATTTTGGTAATGATACACGAGCTGGTCCCCACCTCTTTTTAGATTGCAATGGCTGTATATTTGGGATCCAAAGATCATAGTGCAATATTTGGCATTTATTCCTGCTCAGCTATTACAAGAAAAAAAGATGTACCTTATGATGTCGGGTTCATGACAGGTTTCCAACGTCTGGTACATGCTTTCCTATCACCAACTTTCAGTCACAAGACATTAAGCATATTATTTGACCCAAGTCAATCAGTCACCAATCCTAATTATCGTTTTTTTCAGTATGAATTCATCTTTAACAACTTTCATGTATTTTTTTTCTCATTTGACCTAGTTAGTAGTTTCTAAACTCAGCAAAATGTTCAAATCACATAAATACTCAAGTGGAATGGGATGCCATCCCAATGCTGGTACTACTGCAAATTTACCCATAGCCCCCTCCCCAGCTACACGATGTACACACTAAGGGGACCTGATAGGCATTTCTTCTTAGACCACGGAATATCTTGTTACTCTTTTATGTCATTGATGCCTACTTGATTTACAATTACACAACCTAAAAAGTGGCATAAAATATTCTTGAGAGAGTCAAAGAATTTCTGACTCATAGTAACTTTCTGTGATGTGCGACCATGGTTTGTAACTTGACCTGTATCCATGTTCCACCTCAACAGGTATATTCCTACAGTAGGAGTGTCCTCTTAGTGTAAACTTGGAAGGTACATTATTAACATAAACTCTCCACGATTATGTAAATTTGTAGAAGAGATAGCATTGTGTAGGAAAAGCACTAATTAAAGAATTATGGGGTGTCGGTTTGTGCATCACTTTTGCCATTATCTTGACATATGTTCTTGATCAAATTTTGAAACATCTCTAAGCCTCAAAATAAGGCTTGTATGGTTGCCCAAAAGCTCTTCAAATTCTAAGGGTTTATGATTGTGCGATGCAAACATTGTATTATTTCTCTTCTTCTACAATAACAAATTCTAATTAAGTTAGTACTACATACACACACACAGACACATATGTGTTAATGGTTACCCTACAAAGTGTTTTGAAATCTGTTTTATGTCTATAGAAACTGATACAAAACGCTTGACAGATACTGATGGAAGAGAAAAAATAATTGGTGAAATCAAGACACAATTTAAGGGTCATACTGGTAAGAACAACAAATTTTCAAGTCTAATATTTATGGTTTATGTCTTTTCTGAGATTTAATTAAGTATGGATCTTTAATGACAACAGTAACTATATGTTATTACATGGGTAAAAATCTTCATGAATTCCCTCTTATAATTAGTTAAACTCTAGTATTTGCTGTCAGTAGAAAATTAGCTAGCTATTATTAGTTTTACTCATCTATTTAGAAAGTAATCCATAAAATCCAACACTCTTGTGACCTTAAAATATGTTTGGTGTAAACATTTCCAACTACTATTCTACTCTCTTTCTATTGCTGGCTTAGAAAGGAAAGTCTCTTTGAGTTTGAAAAAACAAAAAGGCTAGTTGATGAGTTATAAGAAGAGCAATATAACATATCGTTATTTCATTGGTTATTAATTCCCTCTACAGAAATAAGCTGGCATGTAAATTTATATCTCTTCTAGAATAGAGTTCTCTAGCCATGTTATATAGTTCACAGATTATACTACTGCTTTTAATCCTGGAGTAACAGTGTTAGACACATTTCTCTTTGATACAAGAAATACTGTAGTTATGAAATTTTTACAGAATCAATGCTAAAAGCTAGAATTTGGGAGTAGATGAATCTATAGATACAGGCACCAAAATATGTGTTCTCACTGAAATTTAAGATTAAGGCAAGATTTCTGAAACTTTGCTTTTGAATGCTTTATTTATTTCATTATATTCATACTTTTATTCCTGGAAAAAAGTATTATTAAAAATGAATCAAATAAAAATTATTTACTCAAAGAGCTTATAACTGGAGAAAAGCTGGTGGTGTAAAAATGAAATTGTTTGAACCAAGCAGTTAAATTTGTTTTGTGTTTTACTTTAACAAATTTGGTAAATTATGGTGAGCCATTTTTCTATGTCTTTAATTTTCAGAGTATTTTTCTTTAGGTAATTTCAATTACTTTTTGCTTCAGTGTTGCTTATTAATAGGAGTCCTTGTCAATTTTGAATAACAACCTTAGACATAGTAGTAAAGTGCTCTCATTTACATCCAGTCAATTTAAACTACCATGCCTTTTAAGAACTAAATTAATTTATACTTATTTATTAATGGTGAATTTATAATAAAATATTTTTTAAAAAATTTAAGAGACAGAAGTTGCTAAGAGGAAAAGAGTTGAAAGGAGACTGCAGATCAAATACAGAAATGAGTATTCTTATTTAAGATAAAATGGGGTTGGATTAAAGGTCAAAATTAAGGAAGATGCTATCTAAGAACACAGAACAAAGAAAAGGAAGGGAAAATGAAGAAATAAATTATAGAAATTGGAGTGATAGACAAGTGGCCACTCAAATGTGGGAAGAAAAACTTACAATTGCAGAAATAAAGACTAATACATGGAGACTGGGGTAGTAATGTGCAGATGGTCATAGTGTCTTTGTAAGTGGGCACTCAAATGTGGGAAGAAAAACTTACAATTGCAGAAATAAAGACTAATACATGGAGACTGGGGTAGTAATGTGCAGATGGTCATAGTGTCTTTGTAAGTGGGCACTCAAATGTGGGAAGAAAAACTTACAATTGCAGAAATAAAGACTAATACATGGAGACTGGGGTAGTAATGTGCAGATGGTCATAGTGTCTTTGTAAAACTTTTCTTAAATTTTATTTTAGGTGTGAATTTATTTAAAATCAAAGACATGTCCACACAACATCAAGATTTTTTTACCAGCTACATTGGACCAAGTAGATTCTCAACAAATGTAATTAATTTTTCACCCTTTGACAATCAAGGTAAGAGATAATGTATAAGAATATAAAATAAGTATCTAATTGCCTAGACTACTTTTGGTAGTATGCTTTTTCATTTTACTCTTTATGAAATATTTTAAACATTCCAAAAATATGTAACACTAGTACAGAAAATACAACATTCTAATAGTTCTCTAGATTCTATGCTTTTATAATCTTATTGCCTCCTTTTTCAGCTTTTATCATATGCAGTCATAAACTATATATAATGATGTTCTATACAAGTATTTTTCAAAATATTTTATTGTGCTCTCTTTATTTTTTATTTTCCTTTATTGTAGAATTTTCCACCTTGTCTTTTCCCCCACTACCCGCATTACTCCAGGTCAATTAATTTTATAAAAAATGTGTACACACACACGCATACCTTTTTAGCAGATATCTCCACATTAAATGCTTTGACTTCCTTTTTGGTCTCTAAAGTATATTTTTGTGCCATCTCAGCAATACTTCTTAAAATAATTTTTTTAACCTAGCATTTTAGTTGTCTGAATTAGAAAGGACATTTGGGATAGCTAGTCTTCTATACCACCACATCCAAAATTATATTCGATTTTTAATACCAAGATGTACCAAAATATCATCATACAAACAATCTAGCCTTGATATTTTAGTAAAAATAAGATCAAGAGTAAACATAAATTTGACAGTATGGGGCCATTCCCCTAACATGCATTAAAGTTTTTATTTTTAGTGACTTAAAAATCCTCTCCAGCTTTTATTCTTGACAAATGTGAATGGCTAGGTTGGTGTAATGACTTCTGAAATAAATTGTGTCAAAAATATTTTATTTTCTCAATTACAACTCCCTACTAAACCTCTCAGCCTGTGGCTTCATTTTAATTCTAGCCAGTGATTAAATAATATGAAGTTTATAATTCTTTGTTTGAATGGAAGTGTTCTAAAATAACACATGTTACTTTTATAATAAGTAGGATTTATGAAAAATAAATCTAATAAACACTTATTGAACGGGGAGGGGAAAGCTAGTGATTTATGCATAGAGCTCTGATCTCCAAAATTATCCTTATAAGTGTATCTTTAGAAATGTAGAGTACAGATCAAATACACAAATGAATATGCTGGTTTAAAGTAAAACAGGGTTGGGATAAAGGTCAAAATTAAGAAAGATGCTGAGAATAGAAACTGTGTCCATCAGACAAAAAACATGTATGCCGCCCTCCGTGTCAGGTAAAAAAAACAGTGAAGGCTTTGCTGCTAATTATTTTAATTTACCTAGGAAGAGGAGGAAGAGCTTTTGTATATCTACATTTGCAAATTCTAAAAATACTACTCCATTAAAATGCTACAAAAGAAGAAGCTTTCTCAACCAGAAGGGAGAAAGGTCTCTAAATAACTTTGAAAAAATTAGACTTATTGGAGAACTAAAGCAAGAAGTGACATTTCCTGTAGAGTATTTGGCAAAAGAGAGGAACATGACAGTGATGACATCAATATGGTAGGGTAGGAGTTTTCTACCATTTTCCCCCCAGAGAAAATCAATTTGATGATCACTCACAGATGAGAGAGCCTTTGTTTAAGCCCAGGAGTCCAGCAGAGAAGTTCTAGCACACTGTTGGAACAGAAAATAATCCAAGATTGGATGTATTGAAGAGGTTGAGAGCAATAGTTTGACTTTACCTGCATCACTCCCCACCAGGGCAGCATACCTCAGTGCCAAGAAGCCCTTCTCATTCCATAATTTCTCCCACTGGGGAAAGTGAGAACATGTTAGTGAGTGCCCAGCTTCTCTAGCTGTGCAGAACGCTGTCAAAAAGGCCCATTTCTCTCTTGTCCCACCAGAGGAATGAGTCACAAGTTGCATGACTAGGGGGTGGTGAGTGACTGAGAGAACAGCAGCCAGGGCTCAGAACAGAACATATAAAAGGGAGGTAGATACTACTAACCATGTCAAGGACTCCATCAGGAGGCTCACACATCAGCTGCTGAGAACACTTCACCTGTGGATGCCCTGAAACTGGCCCACAGGCACCCACAGCGCTTCAGGTGCTTCATCCACACAACCCCCCACCCTTGACTGGCTCCTTGTGTCTTCTCCTGATAGCAGCAAATGTGAGCTTTTACGGACAGCTAGAGAGCACTCACAAAAAAGCAGACCCAAATCTGCAGCCCTTAGAGAAACCACAACTTGGGCGCTCAGCACTACCCTAGGGAAAGCAAAAGGGAGGTTGTCAGCGACCAGCCTGGCTTTAAAGGATAGAAAAAAGGCATACAAGCTTAAGAATTCTGCCACAAAAGGGAGCAAGAAGTGTGGAGTAGACACACTCATAGAAAAGGTCTGAGAAAGCCTCACAATTTCTAGCAGGGCCGACAGAATGGATTTCTTTCTGGAAGTTAGTCAGTAAAGCCTGGAGGAGGTGACTGCTACTTCAAATGCAATGACAGCAGTGCAGGACATCAAAGAACATGAAAAATCAAGAAAATATGATACCATGAAAGGGATACAATAATTTTCCAATAACCCCCCCAAAAATGAAGATTTCCAATTTAACTGATGAATAATTCAAAATAGCTGTTTTAAGGAGGCTCAGTAAACTATGGGAAAACAGGAAAGGCAGCTCAGTGAAAGCAGGAAAACAATACACAGACAAAATGAAAACTTTAACAGAGAGACAGAAATCATAAAAAAGAATCAAACAGAAATTATGGACCTGAAGGATATGATGAATGAAATGAAACATACAATAGAGAATATTAACAGCATAATAGATAAAGCAGAGGAAATAATTTGTGAAGTAGAAGACAGTACTTTTGAAATAATACAAAGAAGAATTTAAAATATGAAGAAAGACTTATGAACTATGGGATATAAGTAAGCTAAATAATGTACAAATGACTGTAGTCTCAGAAGGAGAAGCAAGGGAGAAAGGAGTAGAAAGCTTATTTAAAGAAATAATGGCTGAGAACATCCCAAACCTGGAGAAGAAACTGGATATACAAGTACATGAAGCTAATAGAACACCTAATTATCTCAACACAAAAAGAGCTTCTCCAAGGTGCATTATATTAAAACTGTCAAAGGCAATGACTAAGAAAGAATATTAAAAGTGGAAAGAGAGAAGGAAAAAACTTACAAAGGAACCCCCATTAGGCTATCAGCAGATTTCTCAGCAGAAACTCTACAGGCTAGGAGAGAGTAGAATGCTATATTCAAAATATTGAAAGATAAAAACTATCAGCCGAGAATACTCTATCCAGTGAAGTTATCCTTCAGATATGAAGGAGAAATAAAGGTTTTCCCAGACAAACAAAAGCTAAGGGAATTTATTGCTACTAGACCTGACTTACAGTAAATGTTGAAAGGAGCCCTCCTAACTGAAACAAAAAGGCAAAGGTGGGCATACAAACTTTGAGCAAGGTGATAAATAGACAGGCAGAATCAGAAAATTGCAACTTTATATCAGAATAGGTTAGTAAACAATTATAAAGGCTAAAGGGAAAGAAAGCATCAAAAATAACTATAACCAATTCAATTTGGTAACAAACTCACTATTACAAAAAAGGGATAATTTGTGACAACAAAAACTTAGAAGGAGAAGAGGAAAAGAATGGAACCTGCATAGGCAAATGAAGATCAGATGCTATCAGCAGAAGAAGGGCTATCTCAACTATGAGCCCTTTTATACAAACCTCATGGTAACCACAAAATAAAAATTCAGAGCAGAGTCATGAAACATAAAAAAAAGAAGAAATTGAGAAATACGTCACAGAACACTGCCAAACTGAAATGGCAGACAGAAACACAGAGGAAAAGAAACAATGGAAATATAGAGCAAGAAAACAAAAGATTAAATGGTAGTATTAAGTCCTCATATATCAATAATCACCCTAAATATAAATGGATTTAATTCACCAGTCAAAAGACAGAGAATGGCTGGATGGATTAAAAAACAAGACCCAACAATATACTGCCTCTAGAAGACCCATCTCAGCTCTAAAGACAAACATAGGCTCCAATGAAAGGATAGAAGATGATACTGCAAGCAAATGGCAACCAAAAGAAAGCAAGTATAGCCACACTTATATCAGACTTCAAGCCAAAAAACATAACAAAAGACAAAGATGAGCATTATATACTGATAAAGGGGACAATCCATCAAGAAGACCTAGCGTTTAATGATATATATGCAACTAATATAGGAGCACCAAATTATATAAAGCAATTATTAACAGACATAAAGGGAGAAATTGACAGTGAGACAATAATGGTAGAGGACTTTAATACCCCACTTACATCAATGGATAGATCATCCAGAGAGTCAACAAGAAAACATTGGCCTTAAATGAAACACTAGACCAGATGGACTTAATAGATATGTATACATGTAGAACATTCCATCCAAAAGCAGCAGAATACACATTCTTCTCAAGTGCACGTGGAATATTCTCAAAAGATAGACAGTATGTTGCGAAACAAAACAAGAGTCAATAAATTTAAGAAGACTGAAATCATTTCAGGCCTCTTTTTCAACCACAATGGTATGAAACTAGAAATCAACTACAAGAAGAAAACTGGAAAAGTCACAATTATGTGGAGACTAAACCATGTGCTACTGAACAACTATTGGATCAATGAAAGAAATCAAAGGGAAAATTTTTAAAAAAATACCTAGAGACAAATGAAAATGAAACATACAACATACCAAAACCTATGGGATGCAGCAAAAGTGATACAAAGGGGCAGGTATATAGCAATAAAGGCCTACCCCAAGAAACAAGAAAAATCTCAAATACACAATCTAACAGACCTAAAAGAACTAGAAAAACTAAAGAACAAACAAAGCCCCAAGTCTATAGAAGGAAGGAAATAATAAAAATCAGAGAGGAAATAAATGAAATAGAAACTAAAAAGGCAATAGAAAGGATTAATGAAACTAAGAGCTGGTTCTTTGAATAGATAAACAAAATTGACAAACCCTTAGCTAGACTCATTAAGAATAAAGAAGTCTCAAATAAATAAAATCAGAAATGAAAGAGGAGAAATTACAGTAGATACCACAGAAATACAAAGGATTATAAAAGAATACTGTGAAAAACTATATGCCCACAAATTGGATAACTTAGAAGAGGTGGATAAATTCTTAAAATCACACAACTTCCCAAAACTGAATCAAAAAGAAATGGAGACTCTGAATAGATGAATTATAACTAAAGAGATTACAAGAATAATCAAAAACCTCCCCAAAACCAAAAGTACAAGACCAGAGGACTTCTCTGGTGAATTCTACCAAACATTCATATAAGATTTAATACCTACTTTTCTCAAACTTCCAAAAAACTGAAGAGGACAAGATGCTTCCTAACTCATTTTACAAGGCCAACATTACCCTGATAGCAGACAAGGACAACACAAAAAAGGAAAATTACAGGACAATATCGCTGATGCACATAGATGCAAAAATGCTTAACAAAATGTTAGCAAATCAAATGCAACAATACATTAATAGAATTATACACCATGATTAAGTGGGGATTTATTCCCAGGACAGAGGAATGTTTCAACATCTCCGAATCAATCAATGTGATACACCATATAAACAAAATAAAGAATAAAAATCACATGATCGTCTCCATAGATGCAGAGAAGGCATTTGGCAAGAGTCAACATACGTTTATGACTAAAACTCTCAATAAAATGAGTATAGAAGGAAAGTACCTCTACATAATAAAGGCCATATACAATAAACACACAGTAAATGTCATACTCAATGGTGAAAAACTGAAAGCTATTTCTCTAAGAACAGGAACAAGACAAGGATGCCCACTCTTGCCACTCTTATTCAACATAGTATTGGAAGTCCTAGCCAGAGCAATTAGGCAAGAAAAAAAATAAAAGGTATCCAAATTGGAAAGGAAGAAGTAAAACTGTCAGTATTTGTGGATAACATGAGTCTATAGGTAGAAAACTCTAAAGAATCCACCAAAAAACTGTTAGAAATAATTAACAAACACAGTAAAATTGCAGGGTACAAAATCAACGTACAAAAATCAGTTGCATTTCTATACACTAACGACAAACTAGCAGAAAAAGAAATCAAGAATACAATACCATTTACAATCACAACAAAAAGAATAAAAAATATGGGAATAAATTTAACCAAGGAGGTGAAAGACCTGTACGCTGAAAACTATAAGACATTGTTGAAAGAAATTGAGGGAGTCATAAAGAAATGCAAAGATATTCTGTGCTCGTGGATTGGAAGAATAACATGGTTAAAATGTCCATATTACCTAAAGCAATCTACAGATTCAATGCAGTCTGTATCAGAATCCCAAGGACATTTTTCACAGAAATAGAACAAAGAATCCTAAAATTTATATGGAACCCAAAAACTCCAAATAGCCAAAGCAATCTTGAGAAAAAAGAACAAAGCTGGAGGTATCACATTCCCTGATTTCAAAATCACATACCATATGATCCAGCTATTCCACTTCTGGATATTGATCCCCAAAACATGAAAACACTAATTCAAGAAGATGCATGCACTGTTCATTGCAGTGTTATGCATAATAGCCAAGACTTAGAAGCAACCTAGGGGGCTGGCCTCGTGGCATAGCAGTTAAGTGCACACGCTCTGCCGCGGCGGCCCAGGGTTTGGATCCCAGGCGCACATTGATGCACCGCTTGTCAAGCCATGCAGTAGCGGTGTCCCATATAAAGTAGAGGAAGATGGGCACGGATGTTAGTCTTTCTCAGGAAAAAGAGGAGGATTGGCAGATGTTAGCTCAGGGCTGATTGTCCTCACAAAAAAAAATAAGAAGCAACCTAAGTGCCCAACAACAGATGAATGGATAAAGAAGATGTGATATATATATACACAATGGAATACTACTCAGCCATAAAAAAAGACAAAATCATCCCATTTGCAACAACATGGATGGACCTTGAGGGTATTATGTTAAGCAAAATAACCCGGACAGAGGAAGACAAACACCTCGTGATTTCACTCATATGTGGAGGATAAACAAACACGTGGACAAAAAGAACAGATTAATGGTTACCAGAGGGGAAGGGGGTTGGGGGTGGGCATAAGGGTTAAAGGAGCACATATATGTGGTGAATAACAAATAATATGTACAATTGAAATTTCACAAGGTTATAAACTATTATGACCTCAATAAAATAATTTAAAAAATAGAAAAAAGCTCATAGAATGAGGATATAAAGAAAAAATATTTTTATATAACTGTACAATTTGTATTTTAAGCTAAAAATTATTATAAAATTGTCAAAAAGTTTAAAAAATTTAAAAGTTTATAAAGTAAAAAAGTTACAGTAAGCTAAAGTTAATTTATTATTGAAGAAAGAACAACATTTTTTTAAATTTAGTGTAGCCTAAGTGTTCAGTGTTTATAAAGTCTACGGCAGTGTACAGTATGTCCTAGGCCTTTGCATTCACTCACCACTCACTCACTGACTTACCCAGAGCAAGTTCCATTCATGGTAGGTGCCCTATATAGGTGTACCATTTTTTATCTTTTATACTGTATTTTTACTGTTCGTTTTCTATGTTTAGATACACAAATACTTACCATTGTGTTACAATTGCCTACAGCATGAAGTACAGTAACATGCTGTACAGATTTGTAGCCTAGGAGCAATAGGGTATACCATACAGCCTAGGTGTGTAGTAGGCTATACCATCTAGGTTTTGTGTAGGTACATTCTATGGTGTTTGCACGATGACAAAATTGCCTGACACGTTTCTCAGAACGTCTCCCCATCATTAAGCTATGCATGGCTATATATCTGAAGGAAACAAAAATATGTCAAAGAGATATCTGTACCCCCATGTTCAAAGCAGCATTATTTACAGTAGCCTAGATATGGAAACAAGCTAAGTGTTCATCAACAGATGAATGTATAAAGAAGTTGTTTTATATATATATAGATAGATATATAGATATATATCTATATATATATAATTATGTATTATTATATATTATTCAGTCATTAAAAAGAAGAAAATCTTGCCATTTGTGAAAACATGAATGGATCTTGAGGGCATGTTGCTAAGTGAAATAAGTCAGACAGAGAAAGACAAATACTGTATGATCTCACATACATGTGGAATCTAAGAAAAAAACCAAACTCATATAAAAAGAGAGCAGATTTGTGGTTGCCAATGCCAGAAAAATGGGGGGAGGAGGAACTGATGAAGGTGGTCAAAAGATACAAACTTCCAGTTACAAGAAAAAATAAGTACTAGGAATATAATGTACATGATTACTATAGTTAACATTACTCTATAGTATATTTAAAGTTGTTAAGAAAGTTCTCATCACAAGGAAAAAAACCATTTTTTTCTTTCTTGTTTGTATCTGTATGAGATGATATATGTTAATTAAATTTATTGTGCCAATAATTTCACAATATATGTATGTCAAATCATTATGATCTATACCTTACATTTTATACAGTGCTGTATGTCGATTATTTCTCAATAAAACAGGAGAAAAAATGTGGGAAAGTAAAATACAGAGTATTTGATTGTGATCAAAGCTAAGTTGTTATCAGTGTAAAATATATTGTTATACCTATAAAACATTTTATGTAAGCTTCATGATAACCGGAGAGCAAAAACCTACAGTAGATACATAAAAGATAAAGAGAAGGAAATCAAAGCATACTTTGTGGAAAGTCATAACTCACAAAGGAAGACAGCAAGAAAGGAACAAAGGAACTATAAAAGCCAGAAAACAATTAATAAGATGGCATTATAAGTCCTTACTTATCAATAATTATTTTAAATGTAAATGGATTAAATTCTCCAATCAAGAGGCACAGAGTGAGTGAATGGACATTAAAAAAAAAAAAAAAAGACCAAAATATGCTGCCTACAAGAGACTTACTTCAGTTTTAAAGTAGGGTCAAAGTGACATGTACAGTCAAAGTGAAGGAATGGAAAAAGATATTCCATGCAAGTGGAAACCAAATTAGAGCAGGGATAGCTATATTTATATCACAAAATAGACAAACTCAGAAGCAGTAACAAGGAACAAAGGTCTATATAATGATAAAGAGATGAATTCATCAGGAGGATATAAAAATCATAAATATATATGCACCCAACATCAGACACCTAAATATATTAAGCAAATACTAACAGATAGGAAGGGAGAAATAGACAACAATGCAATAATAGTAGGAGACTTCAATGCTCCATTTTCAACAATGGATAGATCATCCAGACAGAAAATCAATACAGAAACATTGAACTTGAAATATACTTTAGACCAAATGGACCTAACAGACATATAGAGAGCATTCCATACAACAGCAGCACAATACACATTCTTCTCAAGTGCATACACAACATTCTTCAGGATAGATCATATGACAGGTCACAAAACAAGTCTCAGTATATTTAAGAGGATTTAAGTTTTACCAAGTATCTTTTCTGACCACAATGGTATGCAACAAGAAATCAATAACTGAGTAAAAACTGGAAAATTCACAAATATGTGGAAATTAAACAATGTATTCCTGAACAACCAATGGGTCAAAGAAGAAATAAAATGTAAAATTAAAAAAATATCTTGAAATGAATGAAAATGGAAACACAAAACACCAAAACCTAGGGAATGATACAAAAGCAGTTCTAAAGGTGAGATTTATAGCATTAAACATCTGCATTATAAAAAAAGAAAGATAGCAGATAAACAACCTAACTTTTCACCACAAGGAACTAAAAAAAGAAGAAGAAAGTAAGGCCAAAGTTGGTGTAAGTAAGGAAATAAAGATCAGAGCAGAAATAAATGAGATAGAGACCAGAAAAACAATAAAGAGATCAATGTTGATAAGAGGTGTTTTTTTGAAAAGGTAAACAAAATTGACAAACCTTTAGCTATACTAACTAGGAAAAAAAGAAAGAAGGCAAAGTCAGAAATGAAAGAAGAGCCATTACAACTGATATAACAGAAATACAAACATTATAAGAGATATAAGAGCTACTATCTTTTTATATATATTATATAATACTATCTTATTATAAAAGATACTATGAATAATTATAAGCCTACAAATTGGATAACCTGGAAGAAATGGATAAATTCATAGAAACATACTACCTACCAAGACTGAATCATGAAAAAATAGAAAATCTGAACAGACTTATAACAATAAGGAGATTGAATCAGTAATAAAAAACAACCATCAAGGAAAAGTACAGACATGGATGGTTTCACTGGTGAATTCTACCAAACATTTAAAGAATTAATACCAATCCTTCTCAAACTCTTCCAAAAAACTGAAGAGGAGGGAACTCTCCAAAGCTCATTTTACAAGACAAGCATACCCTGATAACAAAACCAGATATGGACACTATTCAAAAAGAAAACTATAAGCCTGATGAACAACATCCCTGATGAAAATTGATGCAAAAAGTCTCAACAAGGGGTGGCCTGGTGGTGCAGCGGTTAAGTGCATGTGCTCTGCTTCGGCAGCTTGGGGTCCACCAGTTTGGATCGCGGTGCTCACTGACGCACTGCTTGTCAGGCCATGCTGTGGCGGCATCCCATATAAAGTAGAGGAAGATGGGCACAGATGTTAGCCCAGGGCCAGTCTTCCTCAGCAAAAAGGAGGAGGATTGGCCTCGGATGTTAACTCAGGGCTGATCTTCCTCACAAAAAAAAAAAATTCTCAACAAAATACTGGCAAACCAAATTCAACAGCACGTTAAAAGATCATAATCTATGATCAATTGGGATTTATCCGTGCAATGCAAGGATGGTTCTACATAGATAAATCTATATATGTGATACATCACATTAACAAAATGAAGGATAAAATTTGCATGATTGTCTTAATAGATGCAGAAAGGCATTTGACAAAGTTCAACATCTTTTCGGGATAAAAACTTTCAACAAATTTGGTACAGAAGGAGCATAACTCCACATAATACAGACCGTCTATGACAAGCCCATAGCTAACATCACATTCATTGGTGAAAGTTTAAAAAGTTTTCATTTAAGATGGGGAACAAGGTGCCCACTCTCACCACTCCTATTCAACTTAGTACTGGAATTCCTAGCCAGAGCAATCAGGCAAGAAAAAGAAAGAAAAGGCATCCAAATTGAAAAGGAAAAAGTAAAATATTCTGTTTGCAGGTGATGTGATCTTACATACAGAAAATCCTAAAGATTCAACCATAAAACTGTTAGAACTAATAACTGAATGCAGTCAAGTTGAAGGATACAAAATCAACATATAAAATTAGTTGCATTTCTATACCATAACAATGAAATATCTGAAAAAGAAATAAAGAAAACAGTCCCATTCACAATAGCATCAAAAACAATAGAATATTTGGGAAAATTTAAACAAGGTTGAGAATGACCTAAACACTAAAAATTATAACACTTTGATGAAAGAAATTGAAGAAGCACAAATAAATGGAATGCTATCCTGGGTTCATGAATTGGAAGAGTTAATGTTTTTAAAACGTTGATACTACCTAAAGCCATCTATAGATTCAATGCAATCTCTATCAATATCCCAATGACATTTTTCCCAAAAAATAGAAAAAAAATCCTAAAATTTGTTTCATACAACAAACAATTGTTTTTGTTTGAATAGCCTGAATAGCCAAAACAATCCTGAGAGAGAAGAACAAAGCTGGAAGCATCAACTTCCTGATTTCAAACTATAATACAAAGCTATAGCAATAAAAACATGATGGTACTGACATTAAAACAGACCATATACCAATGAAACAGAATCAAGAGCCTGGATAAACACTCATATATATTGACAACTAATATTTGACAAAGGGGCCAAGAATACTCAATGGGGAAATGAGAGGCTCTTCATAAATGGTGCTGAAAAATTGGATATCTACATGCAAGAATGAAATTGGACTCAGATCTTATATCATTAACCAAATTAACTTGAAATGAATTAAAGACTTAAATATGAGATCTGAAACCTCAATACTCCTACAAGAAATTACAGGGAAAAAGCTCCTTGAGATTGGTCTTGGCAACAGTATTTTGATGTTAGACCAAAAGAACAAGCAACAAAAGCAGAAATCAACAGGTGGGACAACATCAAACTAAAAAGCTTCTGCACCGCAAAAGAAACCATCAACAAAATGAAATGGCAACCTATGAAATGGCAGAAAATATTTGCAAACCATATATCTGATAACGAGTTAATATCCAAAGTATATAAGCGACTTAGATAACTGATTAGCCAAAAAAAAACGAACAATGCAATTATAAATGGGTAGAAGACCTGAAAGGAGATTTTTCAAAGAAGACCTGCAAATGGACAACAGGTACATGAAAAGGTGCTCAACATCACTAATCATTGGGGAAATGCAAATCAAAATCACGAGATATCACCTCACACCTGTTAGAATGGCTATCATCAAAAAGACAAAAGATAACAAATGTTGGTGAGGATGTGGGGAAAAGGGAACCCTAGTACTCTTTTGGTGAGATTGTAAATTGATACAGCCACTATGGAAAACAGTATAGATGTTCCTCCAAAAATTAAAAATAGAACAGGCTCAGAGTGAAATGATGGAAGACAATACTCCAAGCTAATGGCAAACAAAAGAAAGCAGGTGTTGCCATACTCATATCAGACAAAGTAGACTTCAAGATAAGACAGGTTAAGAGAGACAAAGAAGGGCAATATATAGTGATAAAAGGGACACTCCACCAAGAAGACATATCAATTATAAATATATATGCACTCAACATAGAAGCACCAAAGTACATAAAGCAACTATTAACAAACCTAAAAGGAGACATTAACAACAACACAATAATAGTAGGGGATCTTAATACCCCACTTACATCAATGGATAGATCATCCAGACAAAAAATCAATAAAGAAACAGTGGAATTAAATGAAAAACTGGACGAGATGGACCTGGTAGACATATACAGAGCACTCCATCCAAAAACAGCTGACTACACCTTCTTCTCAAGTGGACATGGAACATTCTCAAGGATGGACCATATGTTGGGAAACAAGGCAAACCTCAATAAATTCAAGAAGATTGAAATCATAACAAGCATTTTTTCAGACCATAATGCTATGAAACTGGAAATCAACCACAAGAAAAAAACTTGGAAGTGACAAAGATGTGGAGATTAAACAACATGCTACTGAGCAACCAATGGATCATTGATGAAATTAAAGGAGAAATCAAAAAATATCTGGAAACAAACAAAAATGAAAGTATGCCATACCAATTCATATGGGATGCAGCAAAAGCAGTCCTGAGAGGGAAACTCATAGCGATACAAGCCCACCTTAACAAACAAGAAAAAGCCCAAATAAATAACCTTAAATTACATCTAACAGAACTAGAAAAAGAAGAACAAACAAAGCTCAAAGTCAGCAGGAGAGAAATAAAAAAATCAGAGCAGAAATAAAAGAAATTGAGACCAAAAAAACAGCAGAAAGGATTAATGAAACAAAGAGTTGGTTCTTTGAGAAGATAAACAAAATTGACAAACTCTTAGCCAGACTTACTAAGAACAAAAGATAAAAGACTCAAATAAATAAAATTAGAAATGAAAGAGAAGGAATTACAACAGATACCATGGAAATACAAAGGATTAGAAGAGAATACTATGAGAAACTATATGCCAACAAATTGGACAATCTAGAAGAAATGGATAAATTCTTAGACTCATACAACCTCCCAAAACTGAACCAAAAAGAAATAAAGAATCTGAATAGACCAATCACAAGTAAAGAGATTGAAATAGTAATCAAAAACTTCCCTGAAAGCTATAAAACATTGCTGAAAGAAATTGAAGAAGACACAAAGAAATGGAAAGATATTCCGTGCTCTTGGATTGGAAGAATTAACATGGTTAAGATGTCCATACTTCCTAAAGCAATCTATAGATTCAATGCAATCCCTATCAAAGTTCCAACAACATTTTTCACAGAAATAGAACAAAGAATCCTAAAATTTATATGGAACAACAAAAGACCATGAATAGCTAAAGGAATCCTGAGAAAAAAGAACAAAGCTGGAGGAATCACACTCCCTGATTTCAAAATATACTACAAAGCTATAGTAACCAAAACAGCATGGTACTGGTACAAAAGCAGACACACAGATCAATGGAATAGAATCAAAAGCCCAGAAATAAACCCACACATCTATGGACAGCTAATCTTTGACAAAGAAGCCAAGAACATATAATGGAGAAAAGAAAGTCTCTTCAACAAATGGTGTTGGGAAAACTGGATAGCCACATGCAAAAAAAATGAAAGTAGACCCTTACCTTACACCATACACAAAAATTAACTCCAAATGGATTAAAGACTTGAATGTAAGACCTGAAACTAGGAAACTTCTAGAAGAAAATATAGGCAGTACACTCTTCGACATCGGTCTTAGCAACATATTTTCAAGCACCATGTCTGACCAGGCAAGAGAAACAATAGAAAAAATAAACAAATGGGACTACATCAAACTAAAAAGCTTCTGTACAGCAAAGGAAACCATCAACAAAACGAAAAGACAACCTAACAATTGGGAGAAGATATTTGCAAACCATACATCTGATAAGGGCTTAATCTCCAAAATATATAAAGAACTCATGCATCTCAACAACAAAAAAACTACCAACCCAATTAAAAAAGGGGCAAAAGACCTTCTCAAAAGAAGATATACAGATGGCCAACAGACACATGAAAAGATGTTCAAAATCATTAACTATCAGGGAAATGCAAATCAAAACTACAGTGAGGTATTACCTCATGCCCATCAGAATGGCTATAATTAACAAGACAGGAAACAACATGTGTTGGAGAGGATGTGGAGAGAAGGGAACTCTCATACACTGCTGGTGGGATTGCAAACTGGTGCAGCCACTATGGAAAACAGTATGGAGATTCCTCAAAAAATCAAGGATAGAACTACCATATGATCCAGCTGTTCCACTGCTGGGTATTTATCCAAAGAATTTGAAAACTGCAATTTGTAAAGGTACATGCACCCCTGTGTTCATTGCAGCATTATTCACAATAGACTTGGAAGCAACCTAAGTGCCCATCAAGGGAAGAATGGATAAAGAAGCTGTGGTATATATACACAATGGAATACTACTCAGCCATAAGAAATGATGAAATCCAGCCATTTGTGACAACATGGGTGGACATTGAGGGTATTATGCAAAGTGAAATAAGTCAGAGGGAGAAGGTCAAATACCGTATGATTTCCTTCATTAAGTAGTAGATAATAACAACAATAAACAAACACATAGAGACAGAGATTGGATTGGTGGTTACCAGAGGGGAAAGGGGGAGGGAGGAGGGCGAAAGGGATAATTCGGCACATGTGTGTGGTGATGGGTTGTAATTAGTATTTGGGTGGTGAACATGATGTAATCTATGCAGAAATAGAAGTATAATGATGTACACCTGAAATTTATACAATGTTATAAACCAATGTTACTGCAATAAACAAAAAATTATTTAAAAAAACTTCCCAAATAATGAAAGTCCAGGACCGGATGGCTTCTCCAGTGAATTTTACCAAACATTCAATGGAGATTTAATACCCATCCTTCTCAAACTATTCCAAAAAATAGAGGAAGATGGAACACTGTCTAACTCATTCTATGAGGCCAACATCACCCTGATACCAAAGCCAGACAAAGACAATACAAAGAAGGAAAATTACAGGCCAATATTGCTGATGAACATAGATGCAAAAATCCTTAACAAAATATTGGCAAACCAAATTCAGCAATACATTAAAAAGATCATACACCATGATCAAGTGGGATTTATACCAGGGATGCAGGGATGGTTCAACATCCACAAATCAATCAACGTGATACATCACATCAACAAAACGAAGAATAAAATCCACATGGTCATCTCAATAGATGCAGAGAAGGCATTTGACAACATCCAACATCCATTTATGATAAAAACTCTCATCAAAATGGGTATAGAAGGAAATTACCTCGACATAATAAAGGCTATTTATGACAAACCCACAGCCAACATCATACTCAATGGGGAAAGTCTGAAAGCCATTCCTCTGAGAAAGGAACGAGACAAGGCTGCCTACTCTCACCACTCTTATTCAAAATAATACTGGAAGTTTCGGCCAGAGCAAGTAGGCAAAAAAAAGGAATAAAAGGAAACCAAATAGGCAAAGAAGAAGTGAAACTCTCACTATTTGAAGATGACATGATTTTATATATAGATAACCCTAAAGAATCCATTGGAAAATTATTAGGAACAATCAACAACTACAGCACAGTCACAGGGTACAAAATCAACCTACAAAAATCAGTTGCATTTCTGCATGCTAATAATGAACAAACAGAAAGAGAGCTCAAAAAGATAATACCATTTACAATTGCATCAAAAAGAATAAAATATCTAGGAATAAATCTTACCAAGGAGGTGAAAGACCTATACAATGAAAACTACAAGACATTATTGAAAGAAATTGATGATGACATAAAGAAATGGAAAGACATCCCATGCACATGGATTGGAAGAATAAACATAGTTAAAATGTCTATATTGCCTAAAGCAATCTACAGATTCACTGCAATCCCAATCAGAATCCCAATGATATTCTTCATGGAAATAGAAAAAAGAATACTAAAATTCGTTTGGGGCAACAAAAGACCCCAAATAGCTAAAGCAAATCTAAGAAAAAAGAACAAAGCTGGAGGCATCACAATCCCTGACTTCAAAACACTGCAAAGCAATTGTAATCAAAACAGCATGGTACTGGTACAAAAACAGACACACGGATCAACAGAACAGAATTGAAAGCCCAGAAATAAAACCACACATCTATGGACAGCTAATTTTCAACAAAGGAGCTAAGAACATACAATGAAGAAAGGAAAGTCTCTTCAATAAATGGTGCTGGGGAAACTGGACAGCCACATGCAAAAGAATGAAAGTGGACCATCTGCTATCACCATTCACAAAAATTAACTCAAAATGGATCAAAGACCTGAAAGTGAGACCTGAAACTATAAAACTCATAGAAGAAAATATAGGCAACACACTATTTGATATTGGTAATAAAGGAATATTCTCAGATGCCATGCCTAGTCAGACTAGGGAAGCTAAAGAAAAAATGAACAAGTGGGACTTCATCAGATTAAAGAGCTTCTACAAGACAAACGAAACCAGGATCAAAATGAATAGACAACCCACCAGCTGGGAGAAAATATTTGCAAAACGTATATCTGACAAGGGGTTAATCTCCATAATATATAAAGAACTCACACAACTGAAGAACAAAAAAACAAACAACCCGATCAAAAAATGGGCAGAGGAAATGAATAGACACTTCTCCAAAGAAGATATACAGATGGCCAATAGACATATGAAAAGGTGTTCAACATCACTAATCATCAGGGAAATGCAAATCAAAACAACACTAAGATACCACCTTACGCCCGTTAGAATGGCTATAATCACCAAGACAAAAAACAACAAATGTTGGAGAGGATGTGGAGAAACAGGAACCCTCATACACAGCTGGTGGGAATGCAAACTGGTGCAGCCTCTATGGAAAACAGTATGGAGATTCCTCAAAAAATTAAAAATAGAAATACCCTATAATCCAGCTATCCCACTACTGGGAATCTATCCAACGAACCTGAAATCAACAATCCAAAGAGGCTTATGCACCCCTATGTTCATCGCAGCATTATTCACCATAGCCAAGAAGTGGAAGCAACCCAAGTGTCCCTCAACTGATGATTGGATCAATAAAATGTGGTATATATATACAATGGAATACTACTCAGCCATAAAAAAAAGACAAAATTGTCCCGTTTGCAACAACATGGATGGACCTGGAGGGTATTATGTTAAGTGAAATAAGCTAGAAAGAGAAAGACAAACACCGTATGATCTCACTCATATGTGGAATATAAACCAACACATGGACAGAGAAAACTGTATTGTGGTTACTAGGGGCAGTGGGGGTAGAGGGTGGGCACAAGGGGTAAAGGGAGACATGTATATGGTGATTGACAAACAAAAATGTACAACCAAATTTCACAATGTTATAAACTATTAAGACAGCAATAAAAAAATTAAAAATAGAACTACCATTTGATCCAGCAGTCCCACTTCTGGGTACGTATCAGAAAGAAATGAAATCACTATTTCAAAGAGATATATGCACTTCTGTGTTCATTGCAGCATTATTTACAATAGCCAAGACATGGAAACAACCTAAATGTCTGTAGACAGATGAAAAGATAAAGAAAATTTGAGGGCTGGCCGGGGGGTATAGTGGTTAGGTGCGCGCGCTCCGCTGCAGTGGCCGAGGTTCACAGGTTCCTATCCTGGGTGCACACCAACGCACCACTTGTCAAGCCATGCTGTGGCGGCGTCCCATGTAGAGTGGAGGAAGATGGGCATGAATGTTAGCTCAGGACCAGTCTTCCTCAGCAAAAAAAGAGGAGGATTGGCGACAGATGTTAGCTCGGGGCTGATCTTCCTCACCAAAAAAAAAAAATTGTATAAAAGAAAATTTGGTATAACATACACAATGAAATATTATTCAGCCATAATAAAGAAGGAAATCCTGCCATTTGTGACATGGATGGAGCTTTCAGGTCCTTATATAAGTGAAATAAGTGAGACAGAAAACATTTATATGATCTCACTTATATGTGGAATCTAAAAAAGCTGAACTCCTAGAGACAGAGAGTAGAATGGTGGTTATCAGGGGCTGTGGAGTGGAGGAAATGGGGAGATGCTGGTCGAAGGGTACAAACTTCCAGTTAGAAGATGAATAAGTTCTGAGATCTAATGTGCAGTGTGATGACTATAGTTAACAATACTGTTATATACTAAATACTTGAAAGTTATTAGGAGAATAAATCTTCAGTGTTCTTGCCACAAAATAAAAAAAGGTAATTACATGAGGTAATAGAGGTTTTAACCCACCCTATTATGGTAATCCTTTCATGATATATTCATGTATCAAATCATCACGTTGTATACCTTAGACATGCAATATTATATGTTAATTATATAGCAACAAAGCTGGGGAAAAAAGAAATGAAAATGTGTTATAGACATACAATGGAATGTTATTCAGTCTTGAAAAAGAAGGAAATCCTTCCATATGGACATGGATATGGATGAACCTGGAAGACATCAATGCTAAGTGAAATAAGCCAGTCACAGAAGGACAAATACTGCATAATTCCACTTATTTGTGGTGTAAGATAGTCACAGAGGCAGAGAAGAAAATGGTGGTTTCCAGGGGCTAGGGGTAGGGGGAAGTGGGTAGTTGTTCAATGGGTATAAATTTACAGTTATACTAGATGAAGAAGTTCTAGAGATCTTCTCTACAACATTGTGCCTATAGTTAACAATACAGTGTTGTGCACTTCAAAAATTAAAAGGAAAGTACTTGTGCTAAGTGTTCTTCCCACACACACACAAAAAAGCAAGGAGACATGAGAAGTCTTTTGGAGGTGATGGATATGTTATTACCTTGATTGTGGTGATGGTAACACAGGTGTATGCATATGTTCAAGCCCACCAAAATGTATACATTAAATATGTGCAATTTTTCATATACTAAGTATGCCTCAGTGAAGCTGGAAAACAAAGGGAGATATGATCAAGGAACACAGAATAAATACAAGGAAGAGAAAATGATGAAATAGTTTATAGAAACTGGAGCAATAGACAAGTGGCCATTAAATAAACTGTGGGAAGAAAACATTAAAAATGCATAAATAAAGAGTAATATATGGAACTTGGGGAGTAGTGTGTGAATATTCAGAGTCTTCATGTAATTTTTCTTTTTAAATTTTATTTTAGGTATGAATTTATTGAAAAACAAAAATGTATTCTCACATCACCAAGAAAATTTCTCTACCAGGCACGTCACAGCAAATAAATTCCCAACAAAAGTGATCAATTTATCACCCTTTGGCAATCAAGGTAAAAATTATATATAAAGACATAAAATAAGTATATAATTATTTAGAATAGTTTTTGTACTATGGTTTTTTATTTTACTAGTTTTACATCTTACTTTTTATTCAGAAATATCTTAGGTAAATCCTTGTAAGCCTGAGAATTAAAAGACTTTAATTTATCCTTTTTACTGGCATTATAATATGTCATAGTATAGAATTCTTCATTCAATTATTCTTCTATTAAAGGGCATGGACTTTTTTAGCTTTTCATCACTACTAAATGTGTCCATGAACATGTATTTTTTATATATTGGTGCTTTTATCCATTTGAGGTAGAGTCCCAGGATTGAGATTGTTAAAGCATACCTGGATTTTTAATGTTAAAAGATACTTCCAGATTGCTTTCCTAAAAAGCTATTAAAATTAACATTTTCCCCAAAAACCTTGGGGGAAAAAATACTTTTCTCTGAATAAGCATCAGCGATACAGGTTTATGTTTTTTTTGTTTGTTTTATTTATGCCCATCTGAGAGTTATTGTCAGATTTTATTTTAATTTTTTCCATATTTGTTAGTGTTCTTTTACTGTGTAACTACCTCAAAACTATTTGGCTTAAAATAGTAACTATATAGTTCATGATCTGGGAGTTGGCAATGTAGACTGGTTTTGGCTGGGCTAACTTATGCATCGTTGGTCGGCTTGTGGTCAGTGGCTTCACTCACCTTTCTGGCAATGGCTTGCTGTTGTTTGGGACAAGGAGAGTATGTAGCTGGGGTGCATCAAGAGATAGAAACCTCACTAGTTGTTTGAAAAGAGAACAAGGAGGAAAAAGCTAGTTGACTAAGTATAAAGCTGTTAACTAGGTAACTGAAAATGTAAAAAGAATTCTAAGGTAACATGGAGGAAGCAATTTCGGGAAGAAGTTGCCACTCCTAGGGCTGAAGGAGACTGAGTGGAGGATACAGCTTGGCTGGTGCCGGTGTCTCTGATTCTCCAGGAGGGTCTCAGACATACCTCTAAAGAGTGGGCAATGCTAGTGTCTCAGGTGGTGAGAGTTTAAATATAACTGGTTCTCTAAGTGTTGGAAAAAATACAAACCATTTATGTCATGGAAATAACTTTTGCTTCTGGGATAAAGAAACATTTCTGGGGTGATGGTCGGTCACAGGAACCAAAAAGAGACATGAAACTCTCAGGAAGCCCAGTGGTAACCAAATAGGAGAAAGGTGGTTTGGGAGCTAAGAGAATATAAATAAATAAACTTTCCAAGTGGCACCGGAGGTGACCTGGCAACATATCTCTCATCATCCAGCAGATTAGCTTAGGAGTTGTCATGTTGTAACTTCAGGTTCTAAGAGCAGCATGTGGGCAAGCCTCAACGTACAAAGAATTTTGAGGTCTCTGCTTGCATTTGTTTGCTTTTGTCCCAGTCACTAAAGTCATATAGCCAAGACCAGAGTTGTGTAGGAGGACACGAATACAAGAAGTCAAGAACACCTTGAGGCCATTATTGAAACAAATCCACCTCAGTGTTCCTCCTGGTTGCAAATATTCATGACCCCTACACACATGCAAAATATATGTGCTCTTCCCAGAACCCCACAAATTCTCATTAAAATTTGGCATCAGGGCCAAAGACCACAATCTTTTGATCCATATTCCTTTTCAGAGGCAGCTTCTATGATGTTACTTCCTACAAAACACACACAAAATACAATAGCAACACAGGGATAGGCTCCACAATAGGCACTTTCCTACAAAAAGGCAGGAAAAAGCAGAGGCACATAGCAGTCAATAATCCATATATTTAGGTGGTCTTTTCCATTATCCAATTACCTTATATTTTAATTATATTATAATTTTCTCAATAAAAATATGCATGCAAAACAAATGAACCAGGATATTGGGAGATCCCAGGACAGAATGCAGACTGGGACATATGGAACTGACTGTGTTACAAATGTATTACAGGTGGTGTCAGCATCATGATGGCATAAGATACATCTAGCTTCCCCCGCTCCCCCAACAACAAAAATTTGGTGTCCATTCGTGAACAAAAGTGCTTTTGTGGGAGTTGTGGGATCCACCATCATATGCCAAGGGACCTGGAGGAGTCTCACCCACCTGCATCAGGTAATAGGCAGACAGACCTCCATCCCAGCTGTGGACCCTGCAACAGCTCACAAACTGGTTCTAGCCCCTCTCCACTGCAGTGTGGGAGCACCCGGAGAACGCTGACTTGGTCAGTCACCTATAGACAAGAGAGCTTTTGTATAAGTCCAGGTTTCCAGAGGAGAACTTGCAGCACTCCACTGGAGTGAAAAATAAGAGTTTGGACACAGTGGAGTGGATGAAAGGAACAGTT
This sequence comes from Diceros bicornis minor, assembly GCF_020826845.1. Classification (NCBI taxonomy): domain Eukaryota; kingdom Metazoa; phylum Chordata; class Mammalia; order Perissodactyla; family Rhinocerotidae; genus Diceros; species Diceros bicornis. The sequence goes on from NC_080775.1 coordinate 30,996,241, forward strand.
TGACTTTGCCCACATCACACTTCCCCCAAGGTGGCACAGCAAGGGCCAAGGGAGACCTTCTCATCCCATGATTTCTCCTGTGGGGTGGAATGGAGAGCAAGTGAATGAGCACTAGGCTTCCCCAGCTGTGTGGGACACCATCGAAGACACTCGTTTTTCTCTTGCAGCATCCAGAGTACTAAATTGTGGGGTGAGAGGAGATCAGGAGAGTGGCAGATAAGACTCTCAGAGATCATTAAAGGGATGTGGTTCCTGCTGACTGTTTTGTGGACTCCAGCAGGAAGCCTCCCCATGAGCTGCTGGGAAAGCCTCACCTGCTGATCCCCCCAGCTGGCCATGGGCACCCTCAGTGACAGACGTGCCTCACCCACACCTCCCCCCACTCTGCAGCCAGCTGCCTGTGCTTGCCTCTGAGGGTGGTAGTGAGAGCAAGCTTTCATGGATAGCTGGGGAGCACTTGCAGAAAGCAAGCCAGGGTCTGTGGGCCAGAGAGAAACCACAAACTTGAGCTGTAGTGCCATCTTAGGGAAAGCAAAAGGGTGGTGATATCTCATTGTAGTTTTGATTTGCATCTCCCTAAGTAATTAGTGATGTTGAACATCTTTTCTTGTGCATGTTGGCCATCTATATATATTCTTTGGAAAAATGTCTGTTCATATCCTCTACACATTCTTTGATCAGGTTGTTTGTTTTTTTGTTGTTGACTTGTATGAGTTCTTTATGTATTTTGGAAATTAACCCCTTGTCTGGTATATGATTTGCAAATATTTTCTCCCAGTTAGTGGGTCGTCTTTTCATTTTGTTGATGGCTTCCTTTGCTTTGCAGAAGCTTTTTAGTCTGATGTAGTCCCATTTGTTTATTTTTTCTTTTGTTTCCCTTGCCTGAGTAGACATGGTATTTGACAAGATGCTGCTGAGACTGATGTCAAAGAGTGTACTGCCTGTATTTTCCTCTAGGAGTTTTATGGTTTCAGGTCTTACATTCAAGATATCACCTCACACCCATGAGAATGGCTATAATTAACAAGAGAAGAAATAACAAATGTTAGGATATAGAGTAAAGGGAACTCTCATACACTGCTGGTGGGAATGCAAACTGGTGCAGCCACTTTGAAAACAGTATGGAGATTCCTCAAAAAACTAAAAATAGAAATACTATATGATCCAGCTATCTCACTACTGGGTATTTATCCAAAGAATGTGAAATCAACAATTCAAAGAGATTTATGCACCCCTATGTTCACTGCAGCATTACTCACAATAGCTAAGACATGGAAGCAACCCAAGTGCCCATCAACTGATGACTGGATAAAGAAGATGTGGTATATATATACAATGGAATACTACTCACTTGTAAAAAAAAAGACAAAATCGTGCCATTTGTGAAAACATGGATGGACCTTGAGGGTATTATGCTAAGCGATATAAGCCAGACAGAGAAAGACAAACACAATATGATTTCACTCATACGTAGAAGATAAGCAAACACAGGGACAAAGAGAACAGATTAGTAGTTACCAGAAGGAAGGGGAGGGATGGCAAAAAGGGTAAAGGGGCACATATGTAGAGTGACAGATAAAAACTAGACTATTGGTGGTGAACACGATAAAGTCTATACAGAAAGTGATATAGAATAAGGTACGCCTGAAATTACACAATGTTATAAGCCAATATGACCTCAATAAAATAATTAAATAAATTTTTTAAAAGGGAGGCTGTCAGCATTCTGCTTATTGTGTTGCGGGATCCAGAGAAGATATACAAGCTTAAGGATTCTGCCACAAGAGGGAGCAAGAAGCGTGAAGCAGGTGTATCTATTCAAGGTCCGAGAAAGCCTCAGAATCTCTAGCATGACTGATGGAAGGTATTTCTTCTCTGAAGGCAGTTAGTAAAGATTGGAGGAGGTGACTGCGACTACAAAAGACAGCAACACAAAACTCCAAGGAACATGAAAAATCAAGGAAACATGACAGCACTAAATGATCATAATACTCTTCCAGTAACCAATCCCAAAGACATGGAGATGTGCTATTTACCCAATAAAGAATTCAAAATAGCTGTTTTATTTTATATATACTACTACTAATTACATAATATTGTTAATATGTATACATAATAATTATATATAGTGGAATACTATTCAGCTATTAATAAAGAAAGAAGGAAATCTTGCCATTTCTAACAACATGGATGAATCTTAAAGGCATTATGCTAAGTGAAATAAGTCAGACAGAGAAAGACAAATACTCTATGATATCACTTATATGTGGACTCTAAAAAAGCTGAACGCATGGAAACAGAGAGTAGAATTGTGATTTTCAGGGGCTGGGGGATGGGGGAAGTGGGAAGATGTTGTTCAAAGGGTACAGACTTCCAGTTAGAAGATGAATAAGTTCTGAGAATCTAATGCACAGCATGGTCATTATAGTTAACAATACTGTATTATATACTTGAAAGTTGCTAAGAGAGTAAGTGTTAAATGTTCTCGCTACAAGAAAGAAATGGTAATTATCTGACGATGGAAGTGTAAACTAACAGTATGGTAGAAATCATTTTGCAATATGTAAGGGTATCAAATCAACACATTGTACACCTTAAACTTAGAATGTTATGTCAAATGTATCTCAATAAAGCTGGAAAAAAGACAAAGAATAAATGTATGACATAACTTTACTGGTGGGGTGGACAAAAATGAGCAGCTTGAAGTCACTGGAAAAGAGAGCTTTGAGTGGATACTGTAGGGCTAAAGACACAAACAACTGTACATAAATATTGTACTCTGGTTGGTAAATTTGTTCCTCATAGAGGTACAAATTAGCAATTATTTTTAAAAAACAGTTCATTAAGGCACAATTTGCATACCATAAAATTCATCCATCTTAATTGTATGAGTCAAGGATTTTAGTAAATTTCCTAGGTCTGCAATTATCATCTTAATTCAGTTTTAGAACATTTTCAAGATTCCAGTAGTATCCCTCATGACAGTTTAGTTAAGTTAGTTCCCACTTCCAGTCACAGGCACTCACTAATCTGCTTTTTGTGTCTGTAGATTTGCTTTTTCTGGACATTTCACATGAATGGAATCATACACTATGTGTGTGTAGCTTTTAATTAGCATGTTTTTGAGGTTCATCCATATTGTAACGTGTACCATATTTCATTCCTTTCTATTCTCTTATATGACTGTAGCACATATTCTTTATCCATTCACAGATTGATGATGTTTGGGTTTATTCCACTTTTTGGCTATAATGAAGAATGTGCCTCATGTGTTGGTCTTTGTGAAGACATACGTTTTCATTTCTCTTAAGTGGATTCCTAGGAGTAGAGTTGCTGTGTTATATGATAAACTTATGTTTAACTATTTTTAAAAATGCCAAACTGTTTTCCAAAGTGACTGTACCATTTCACATACACATCAACAAGGTATGAAGCTTTCTAATTCTCCTCATCCTTGCCAACATTTGCCTGTTGTCTGTTCTTTTGATTATAGACGTTCTGTTGGATATGAAATGACATTTTATTGTGGTTTTAATTTACATTTCCCTGATGAAAAATGATGTTGAGCATCTTTACATGTGGTTATTAGCCATTCATGTATTTCCTTGGTGCAATGTATTTTAAAATTTTTTGCCAATTTGTAAAGTTGTGTTAAGTTCTTAAAATTTTAGGAGTTCTTTATACATTCTGGACAGAACTCCTTTACTGGATACATGATTTGCAAATATTTTCTCACAGTCTATGGCTTGTCTTAACTTTCTTAGTGGCAGTCAAAAGTTTTGAATTTTGATGAAGCCTAATTTATTAATTTTTATTTTATGGATCTTGCTTTTAAACTTGTATTTAAAAAATGATTGCCTAATTCAAGGTTTCAAATTTTATGTTTTTTTCTAAGAGTTTTATAGTATAGCTATTATATTTAGGTATACAATTTATTTTGAGTTAATTTTTCTGTATAGTGGGAAATGAAGTTTCAGGTTCATCTTTTTACAAGTGGGTATCCAATTGTCCCAGCACCATCTGTGAAAAGAGATGCATTCCATTGAATTAGTTGAAAATCAATTAGCTGTAATTATACGGGTTTACTACTGGAGTCTCAATTCTCTTCCTTAGCTCTATCTGTCTGTCGTTACGCCATTACCATGTTGTTTTGATAACTCAAAGTTTACAGTAAATTTTATAATTGGGAAGTGAATGCTCTACAGTTTTATTCACCTTTTACAAATGGTTTTGGCTATTCTAAGTCTTTTGCATTTCCATATAAAGTTTAGTTTCGGGTTGTTAATTTCTTTAAAAAAAAAAAGCCTTCTGGAGTATTGATAGGGATTTTATTGAATCTATGTATCAACTTGAGGAGAATTGCCATCTTAAAAATAGGAGTGTTCTGAGAGTTCTGGTTCAAAATGGTGACATAGGAGACTCCTGAACTCACCTCCTCCCACTGACACACCCAATCTTTAGCTACATACAGAACAATTGCCTCTGAAAGAAATCCAGAAACTAGCTGAGTTGACTCCTATACATCAAATGAAAAAACCCACATAGAAATAAATAGGATAGGCTGAGACACAATCTTACCAGAGACCCCACTCCTGGCACAGAGACACACAACAGGGAGGGAACTCACAAATCCCAGCTTCTCCCTGAGAAATGAAGATTTTGGACCTCACATCTGGTATCCCAATTTTTTTAAGACTTCCACCTGAGAGATGGGCCTTCAAAACATCGAACTCTGAAAGCCAATGCGGCTTGGATCCACAAGATCCACAAGGAAATAGTGAACTAGGAAATAGTTCTTGCAAGCAACCCAAGTGCCCATCAATGGATGAATGGATAAAGAAGATGTGGTATATATATACAATGGAATACTACTCAGCCATAAAAGAGATGAAGTGGTGCCATTTGCAACAACATAGATGGACCTTGAGGGGATAATACTAGGCGAAATAAGTTAAACAGAGAAAGACAAATATGTATGGAATATGTATGATTTCACTCATATGTGGAAGATACACAAACAAACACACAGATTAGGAGAACAGATTGGTGGTTACCAGAGGGGAAGGATGGGAGGAGGGCAAAAGTCGTAAAGGGCACATATGTATGGTGATGGATGGAAACTAGACTTTTGTTGGTGAACATGATGCAGTCTGTACAGAAGCCTAAATATAATGATGTACACCTGAAATTTACACAATGTTATAAACCAATCTGACCTCAATAAAATAATTTTAAAAAAAAGAAATAGTTCTTAACCATAACCTTTCTTAACTCACCATGGCTTTCCCCCAGGGCCCAGTGCAGAGGCAGCAGACTGAAACCAATCTTTCCATGAAAGAAGCCTCTTTGCTTATCTTAAAAGCTGAGGCCTGAGGGCCAGGCTTCTAATTTAACACACATCTAGGGGCTGATCACAATATTCTCCAGAGACTGGAGACCAGTGGGTGCCATCTTCACACTCGCCCTCGGCCTCACTCCAGGTCACCAGCATCTCCTAGAAAGGAGCTTGTGCACAGATCTGGAGCCCCAGATTTTGTGGCTGCTGTCCAGGGGATGCACCCCTCTATCAGTGGCTCTGGTGGCCAGCAGGGCCTGTGTTCATGAGTTCCACAGGACTATAACAAACAGAGAAACAGTTCTTAACTAGCTATCCTCCCAAGGCCCAACCCGGAGGCAGCAGACTGAAAACAGTCTTTTAATGAAAAAGGCCTATCTGCAGATGTTAAAAAGAACAGCTGAAGGTCAGGCATGAATTTAACACACATCTAGGGACTGACTATAATTCTTTCCAGAGACTGGGGAGGCCAGTAACGATGTAATGTACAGCATGGTGACTATAGTTAACAGTACTGTGCTGTATATTTGAAAGTTGCTAAGAGAGCAGATCTTAAAAGTTCTCGTCACAAGAAAAAAAATTGTTTAACTATGTGTGGTAATGGATGTTAACTTATTGTGGTGATCATTTTGCAATATATACAAATATCAAATCATTAAGTTGTACACTAAAACTAACACAATGTTACATGTCAATTATATTTCAATAAAATAAAGTGTTCTAATTCATTAACATTGAATTTATTTATTTAGATCTTTGATTTCCCTCAGCAATGTTTTGTAACTTTCAGCAGAAGGCTTGCCCCTCTGTTAAATTTATTATTATTTTATTCTTTTTGAGGCTATTGCAAATAAAATTGTTCCCCTAATTTAGTTTTTGGATTATTCTAGGCTCGTATATAGAAATAAAATTGAGTTTTGTTTTAGATGCCCAGCAATACAGTTTATGCAATTGTCTTTTGAATCAGTTAATTGAAGAAAATAGTAAACAAATGTATATTGTCACTTATATTTACCTATATAATCACATTGAAGGTGATTCCTTTTATTTCTTCCTTTATGTGGATTTGAGTTACTATGTGATGTCATTTTTTTTCAGCCGCAAGTGTTCCCTTTAGTATTTCTTTTAAGACATGTCTGCTAATATAACAACAAAATTTCTTAGTTGTTTTTGTCTAAGAATGTCTTTGTTTCATCTTTATTTTTGAGTGATAGTTTTACTGGGTATAAAATTCTTGGCTGTGAATTTTTGCTTTCAGCACTTGGCTTTCACCACTGCCTTCTGTTCTCCATTGTTTGTGATGAAAAGTCAGATATTAATCTTGTTAATAGCTTTATTAAGATATAATCTACATACCATACAATTCATTCACTTAAAGTGTGCAATTCGACGGCTTTTAGTACATTCACAGAGTTGTGCTTCCATCACCACATTCAACATTAGAACATTTTCACTACATGAAAAAGAAACTGCCACACTTCTTAGCCATCATCCTCCAGTCCTCTTCTGCCCTAGCCCTAGGCAACCACTAATCTAATTTCTGTCTTTAAAATTTGCCTATACTGGACATTTCATAGAAATGGAATCTTATAATATATGGCCTTTTGAGACCTGCCTCTTTTACTTAGCTCTGCTCTCCAAAATTATCCTTCTAAATGTATATATCTTTATTATCTTAATTAAATTAATGATCTCAAAAAATAATTTTAGTTATGTCAATTCCTTTACTATTATTTTATTGGCAACTAATTTACTATTTAAGTATTAAAAATAGTTATAAATGTGATCCATCTTACAGCTAACATGTTTTCTGAATATTTCTAGAGGAAACTTATAAGGACTTTTCACCCCATGTGACTGAAACTTCAAAAGCACTTCACAGATCACCTAGGGCTGAGTCAAGCATTTATAAAACCATCCAGTTTCCTTCACTGGATAAAGAACCTTCAGGTAATTTTTAATATTCTTAGTGTACAATGTGATTTTTTAAATCAATAAAGCTTTAATAATATGGATATAACCAGATTGTACTAGCCTTAGTCCTATAACCAGTTTAGCAAAACATAAGTGAAAGTAAGTGCTGAATTGAGCTCATCTAACGTATACACATTCTTAGCGGATGAGTAGTGTCCCTGGCATGGCTCTTCCTTCCCCATCACCACTAAATTGGAACTCCATCTTTTTCTCAACCTTCCTTTCTTGTTCACTGTTAAAGATCCTGCAGATGACTGAGATAAACCCATCTTACAATCCTCTTCCTTATAGTTATATGTCCCTCTTTTGTCCAGTCCCAGGAATGGTCTGCAATAGAAAGACTTAACATGAGAGTTGGCGGGAAAGAAAATTAACATTATGTTCATTTTTCCCTTTCCCTTCATTACTATCTACCCAGCCATCCAATGCATTAATCCGTTAATATCCATTAATATCTAAGGACTAATTTACAGACTCCGTTTCTTATCCAGAGGCATTATATAATCATTACCCTAGTACATTTCCTACTGATATTGAGTTTGAACTTTTAAAAAAAATGTAGATGATTTTTCTTTGGTCTAGCATGTTCTCTAAAACCCAAAATAATTATATACGCTGTGAATATTTTTGTCAGTTTCCATTCTAACTCTGCATCTTTATTCTTTCTCTCCTACCGTCATATCCATTGTCTACCTTTTACCATTCTGTGGATATATAATTCAGAGATAAAATAAATTTGACTGTTAACTGGAGTAAGACATAATTAGGCAAGCAAATGTTTGCTTTCCTAATTAAATTGATAATCTTTTAGTATATTTTAGGCAAATGTCATTGATTTCAGATTCACCTGCTACTTGATATCACCTACAATGCTGCTATCCATTTATGTAGCTCCTAGTTTTACCTATAATTTGGGTTTCCTCTTCTAAGCCAAATCCTTCTCTTTGATAGAGGTATTAATTATAAGCAGTAATATTGCTGAAAGAAACAAGAGGAGGAGAATAAGAACTAAAAAATAGTCTGAATAATCCACTATCTAAATTTTTACTCCATGATTAGAGAGCAACAATAATGGTCTTCTGTTGTGGATTTGATGGAAATGATGCTACCATAGATGTTTTTATTTTCCAAGAAAATGCCAAGCCTTTTAATCTAAAAATAATGGCAGAGAAATATTTTTTGAGCAAACATTTGCTTTAAGGAATTTGAGTTGAATGTTTCATTTCTCTGCAAGACATATTGTGGAAATTCAACACATTAATGTGAATTTTTCCCACTAACTTTAAGAAAGTACCATCTAAATGCCCCACATTCTGCTTTTTATTTTAGTGTATTTTTTACCAAATGAGCATATTGGAACTCTTTTTATTATTACATAATTTTGTTTTTAACAGTGCTCAAAATATGTATCTTTACATATCTACATATGTATCTAAGCACCTCTCCTTCCATTCTAGCACTAGATTTTTCACTGTGGGAATATAAACTTCTTTTTTTAATGAAGATATGCTCTTTCAAATAGAGATAAAAACTTTATCTGAGAATATATCTATTTAATTGCTTAAGAATTTTTTTTACTGTCCTTCTGTAAAAAAAGCTCTTTCTCTAAGATTTTTATATACGATAGATATTTCTATTATTTCTTTTTCTTGATTTGCACTCTTACTGGCTGTATTTATGAATATCAAATACCCTATAAGGAAAAACAAGAGAGAAAATATTTGTGTTGGTAAAGCTGCTTTATCTAAAATATTGAAAAAAATATAAGGAAGCTGTGCTTTAAAAGTGGATTAAGATTTATTTTAAATTTTTAAAAGTTGAAATCAGGTCATTTCTGGGATAATTTAATAACACTATTCTCATTTTTTAGGGCATCCAAAAAATTCAAACATAAACAAAAAAAATGTTAAATTTAAAAATACGCCTGCTGTGACCTCTACAGTTAGAAAACTTATCTATAAAGGTAAAGACTTACTGCTATACAAAGGTTCAGTACTATGATAGGATCAGATGCATGGATCCTCCTCACCTCTGATCCAGATAAATTAATATAGATTTCTTTTATTTCTCACACCTTTAGTTGCTGCATGATATTCTATAATGTGGATGTGCTATAACCTATTTAACCATTTCTCTATAGAATGACATTTACATTTTTAACAAATTCTTTTTTTGCTACTACAAACAATGGTGCAATAAATATCATTGTAATATAACTTATACTGTGGTGATTGTCTGTAAACTAGAGCATGTAAACTGGGACTGTTGCATTAAAGAGTATGTATGTTTTTTAATTTTAATAGATATTGCCAAATTACTTTCCAAGTGACCACAGTTAATAATTCTGCTAGAAAGTTCATGAAGGACTTGTTTCCCAACATCTTAGCCAACACTAGACTTTTCATAGATTGGAAAACTTAATTTTGTTAAGATATCAATACTACCCAAAGTGATCTGCATATTCAGTGTAATCCCTATCAAAATCCCAATGATGTTTTTTGAAGAAATAGAAAAATCCATCCTAAAATTCATATGGAATCTTAAAAGACCCTGAATAGTCAAAATAAGCTTGAAAAAGAACAAAGTTGGAGGATTCACTCTTCATAATTTCAAAGCTCACTACAAAGCTATAGTAATCAAAATGGTGTGGTACTTGCATAAAGATAGACATATAGACCAAGTCAATAGAATAGAGAACCCAGAAATAAACCCTCACATATATGGTCAAATGGTTTTTGACAAGGATGCCAAGACCATTCAATGGGAAAAGGAAAATTGTTACAACATATAGTGCTGGGAAAACGTATAGTGCTGAATATGCACATGCAAAAGAGTTAAGCTTGGCCCTTATCTTCCACCACATACAAAAATTAGCTTAAAATAGCTCAAAGACCTAAAAGTAAGTGCTAAACTATAAAATTCAGAAGGAAACATACAGGGAAATTTTTATGACATTGGATCTGGCAATGATTTCTTGGATATGACACCAAAGGCACAGTCAAACAAAGAAAAAATAGACAGACTTTATCAAAATTTAAAATTTGTTCATCAAAGGACAATGTTAAAAAGTAAAAAGGTAGCCCATAGAATGAGAGAAAATACTTGCAAAAATATGCACACTGTACTAAAAGTGTTATATCTGTATATTTATATATATAATTATATTCATTGTAAAGATATATATAATATTTATACAGTTAAATATAAAATTGTATATTATTACTTTTTTCCAAGTTTAATTGAGAAATAATTGTATATGTTTAAATTGTACAATGTGAAGATTTGATATACATATACGTTGTGCAATGATTACCAAGATCAAGGTAATAAACACATCCATGATTCCGGTTCAAGATGGCAACATAGGAAGATCTTGAACTCACTTCCTCCCGTGGACACACTGAATCTACAGCTATATATAGAACAATTTCCCCCGGAAAAATCCAAACACTAGCTGAGCAAATCCAACACATCGGGTGAAGGATTTACTCACATCAAAATGGGTAGGAGAGGTTGTGCCACAACGTCACCATAAACCACACCCCTAGCACAGCAACCCACAATCAGGAGGGAACTCAAACCTCCATCTTCTCCCTGAGGAGCAAAGGGTTTGAACCCCATATCAGGCACCCAAAATTTCCATACTTGCACCTGAGAGATGAGTCCCCAAAACATCTAGTTTGAAAGCCAACAAGGCTTGCAACCACAAGACCCACAGGGCTGTAGAAACAGTTTTTTCAGAGGCAGCTGAGTGAAAGGCACCCAGATTTTCTGTGAAAGAGGCTTATGTACTTACCTTAAAGCATTGGCCTGAGGGACAGGCATCTAATTTAACATACATCTAAGGGCCTACTGAAATACTCTCTGGTGACAGAGGCTGGCAGGTACAGTCTTCGTGCTCTTTCTCTACCTCACTCCAGCTCACTGGTATATCCCAGAAAGGAACTTGTACTCTTGTCTGCTGCCCTGATTTTTGTGGCTGCCACCCAGGGGAACACCTGTAGATTGCCTGGCTCTGGTGGACAGAGGTGCTTATGCTCACGAGTCCCACAGGACTATAACAAATGGAGACAGAGTTCTCAACCAGCTACCAGCCCCAGGGCAAAGCAGAGAGCTAACAGACTGAGGAGTCCAGTGTTTCTGTAAAACGGGCCTATTAGCTCATCTTCATAGCTGTGGCCTGAGATGCAGGTTTCTAATTAACATACATCTAAGGGCCAGCCATAATTCTCTCCAGAGACTTTGGAGGGCAGGTGCTATCTTCACACTCTCCCTCTGCCAAACTCCAGAGCACCTATATCTCCCAGAGGGGAACTTGTACACATATCCAGTGCCCTGGTTTTTACCTCTAGTGCCCTGGCTTTTGTGACTGCCACCCAGGGACACCCCTTGATCACATGGCTCTGGTGGTAAGTAGGACTTGTGTTCATGGGTTCCATGGGACTATAACAAATGGAGAGACAGTTCTTGACTGGCTGCCACCCCCAGCACACAGTGCAGACAGCAGACTGAAACACACCCCAAGTCTTTCCGTGAAAGAGACCTATTTGCTTGTCCTGGAGCTTCAGCCTGAGGGGCAGGCTTCTGCTTTGGCACACATCTAGGAACCTAATTGGGTGCTCTCCAGGATGAAAACTAGTGGATAACAACTTGTGCTTTCCCCTGCCTCACTCCAGATCATTGGTATCTCCAAGATATGAGCTTATACCATCGTCTGGCACCCTAGTTTTAGCAGCTGTCACTCAGGGTACACCTTAGGTTGCCTGGCTCTGGTGGGCAGCAGGACTTATGCTTGCAGTCCCACAGGACTGTGTATATTTGAATACTTTAAAAACTGCTTCCTGAGGGTCAGGAGTCCAATCAGCCTGAATCGAGGTGCTGATTGAGATCCTCCACTTTGGGACACTGACAAGTCTTGGCACACCCTCAACTACTGGGACCCACTAAAAAAATAAAGTAGGCTGATAGACAATCACAAAGGTTTGAGAGACAACCAAGAGCTAGGGCAGAATTGAACTATATGTTTCATCTCCTACATAGGGCCACTCCTTCAAGACTGGAAGGGGTGGTTGTTTTATCAAATGCATCAAAACCAACAAAAAGAGTTAAAGAAAATGAAGAAACCAAGGAATATATTACAAGCAAACAAACAAACAAGATAAAACCTTAGAAAAAAAATCTTAATAAAATGGAGATAAGTGATTTACCTGTTACAGAGTTCAAAAAATGATCATAAAGATGCTCACTGAGCTCAGGAGAAGAATGGATGAACAAAATGAGAATTTCAACAGAGAGACAAAAAATATAGGAAAGTACCAAACAGAAGTCGCAGAGCAGAAGAATACAATAACTTAACTGAAAAATACACTAGAGGGGTTCAATAGCAGATTAGATGAAGCAGAAGAAAAGATCATTGAATTTGAAGACAGGGCAGTGGAACTCATCCAATTAGAGCAGAAAAAAAATAATGATAAAGAGTGAAGACAGCTTAAGGGAATTATGGGTCAACATCAAGTATAGCAATATTTGCATTATAGGAGTCCCAAAAGAAGAAGAGAAAGAGAAAGGGCCAGAAAACTTATTTGAAGAAATAATGACTGAAAACTTCTCTAACCTGGGGAAGGAAACAGACATCCAGATTCAGGAAGCCCAGAAAGTACCAAACAAGATGAACCCAAAGAGACTGACATAAAAACACATTATAATTAAAGTATCAAAAGTTAAATACAAGAAGAGAATCTTAAAATCAGTAAGAGAAAAACAATTTGTTACATACAAGGGAACTGCATAAGACTATCATCAGAGTTTTCAGCAGAAACTTTGCAAGCCAGAAGGTAGTGGCACAATATATTCAAAGTGCTGAAAGAAAGAAACTTCCAACCATACACTCTACATGACAAAGTTATCATTCAGAATTGAAAGAGACATAAAGAGTTTTTCAGAAAAGCAAAAGCTAAAGGACTTCATCACCACTAAATTAAATTTGTCTTACAAGAAATGTTAAAGGGACCTTTTTAAGCTAAAATGACAGAGGTCTAATTAGTAACAGGAAAACATATGAAAATGTAAATCTCACTGGTAAAGGTAGATATATAGTAAATTCAGAATAATCTAATGTTGTAAAGGTGGTGGGTTAATCACTTATAAAGCCAGTAAGAAGGTTAAAGACAAAAGTAGTAAAAATAACTATAACTACAATAATTTGTTAAGAAATACATAAGATAAAAATATGTAAATTGTGACATCAAAAACATAAAGCATGGAGAGAAAGTAAAAATGTAGAGCTTTAGAATTCATTCAAATTTAAGTTATCAACTTAAAATAGACTGTTATAAATATGTTGTTTTATGTAAGCCTCACAGTAACCACAAAGCAAAAAACTATAGGAGATACACAAAAGATAAAAAGAAAAGAATCTAAGCATACCACTTCAGAAAATCATCAAATCATGAAGGAAGGGAGCAAGAAAAGAAGAAAGGAACAGAGGGCCTACAAAACAGCCAGAAAACAGTTACCAGAATGGCAATAAGTACATACTTATCAATAATTACTTTAAATGTCAGTGGATAAAATTCTCCAATCAAAAGATATAGAGTGGCTGAATGGATAAAAAAGCAAGAACCATCAATATTTTGCTTACAAGAGGCTCACTTAAGCTTTAAGACACTCATAGGCTGAAAGTGAAGGGATGGAAAAAGATATTCCATGCAAATGGAAACCAAAAGAAAGCTGGGGGTAGCTATACTTGTATCAGACAAAATAGACTTTAAAACAAAGATTATGATAAGAGATAAAGAAGGTCATTACATAATGATAAAGGCTTCAATCCTACAAAAAGATATAACATTTGTAAATATTTATGCACCTAACATAGGAGTACCTGAATATATAAAGCAAATATTAACAGCCCTAAATGGAGAAATAAACAGCAATACAATAATAGTAGGGAATTTTAATATTCCACTTTCACCAATGGATGTATCACTCTGACACATTATCAATAAGAAAATCTTGGCCTTAAGCAACACACTAGACCAGATAAAATTAACAAAGATATCCAGAACATTCCATCCAAAAGCAACAGAATACACATTCTTCTCAAGTGCACATGGAACACTGTCCAGAATAGATCATTTGTTATGCCACGAAATGAGTCTTAATAAATTTGAGGATTTAAATCATACCAAGCATATTTTTCAACCATGTTGGTATGAAACTGGAAATCAGTTACAAAAAGAAAACTGGAAAATCCAAAAACGTGGAGATTAAACAACATGCTGCTAAAAAACCAATAGGTCAAAGAAGAAATCAAAAGAGAAATCAAAAAATACCTTGAGACAAATGAAAATGGAAACACAATATACCAAAATTTATGAAATGCAGCAAAACCAGTTCTAAGAGGGAAGTTCATAGTCATAAATGCCTACATCAAGAAACAAGAAACATCTCAAATAACCTAACTTTACGCCTCAAGGAACTAGAAAAAGTAGAATAAATGAAGCCCAAAGTTAGTAGAAAGAAGAAAATAACAAGTCAGAGTGGAAATAAATGAAACAAAAACTAAATAGACAATATAAAATATGAACGAAACTAAGAGCTGGGTTTTTTTAAAGATAAAAAAATTGACAAAGCTTTAGCTAGACGCATCAAGAAAAAAAGAGAAATGACTCAAATAAATTAAATCAGAAACGAAAGAGGAGATGTTACAACTGATACCACCGAAATACAAAGGATCATAAGTGACTGCTAAGAACAATTATACACCAACAAATTGGACAACCTAGAAGCAATGGATGAATTCCTAGAAACTTACAAACTAACAACACTGAATCATGAAGAAATAGAAAATCTGAACAGATGATTACCTGAGGAGATTGAATTAATAATCAAAAACCTCCCAACAAACAAAAGTCCAGGACCAGATGGCTTCACTGATAAATTCTAGCAAACATTTAAAGAGAACTAATACCAATCCTTCTCAAACTCTTCCGAAAAATAGAAGAGGAAGGAACACTTGCAAACACATTTTATGAGGCTAGCATTACCCTGATACCAAAACCAGACGAGGACACCACAAGGAAAGAAAATTTATGGTAAAAACTCTCAACAAGGTGAGTAAAGAGGGAATATACCTCAACATAATAAAGGCCGTATATTATAAGCCTACAGCTAACATCATACTCAATGGTGAAAACTGAAAGTTTTTCCTCTAAGATAAGGAACAAGACAGAGATGACCACTTTCATTCAATGTAGTACAGAAGTCCTAGCCAGAGAAACTAAGCAAGAAAAATAAATGAAAGGCATCCAAATTGGAAAGGAAGATGTAAAACTATCACTATTTGCAGATGACATGATATTATGTACAGAAAACCCTAAAGGATTGTTTATTCTATTTCTGTGAAAAATATTGTTAGAATCTTGATATGGATTGCATTGAATCTGTAGACTGGTTTAGGTAGAATGAACATTTTGACAATATTAATTCCTCCAATCTGTGAGCACAGAATATCTTTCCATTTATTTGTGTCTTCTTCAATTCCTTTCATCAATGTCTTATAATTTTCAAGGTACAAGTCTTTTTGCTTAAATTTATTCCTAAGTATTTTATTGTTTTTCATGCTATTGTAAAAGGGATTGCTTTCTTAATTTCTCTTTCAGCTGTTTAGTTATTACTGTATAGAAATGCAACTGATTTCTGTATGTTGGTTTTGTATCCTGCAACTTTTACTAAATTTGTTTGTTAGTTGTAACATTATTTGGTGGAGTCTTTTGGATTTTTTATATATAAGATCATGCCATCTGAAAACAATGATATTTTATTTTTTCTTTTCTGAATTGAATGCCTTTTCTTTTTTTTTTTTCTTTTTCTTTTTCTTTTTTTTGCTGAGAAAGATTCGCCCTGAGCTAGCATCTGTGCCAATCTTCCTCTATTCTGTATGTGGGTCACCTCACCACCCCACCACAATGGTGTGGCCACCATTGAGTGGTGTAGGTCTGCGCCTGACAACCAAACACGGGCCACCAAATTGGAGTGCGCCGAGCTTAACGACTAGGCCATGGGGCAGGCACTGCCTTTTATTTCTTTTTCTTTTCTAATTGATATAGCTAGAACATCCAGTACTATCTTGAGTATGAATGATGAGAGTGTGTATCCTTGTCTTGTCCCTGATCTTAGATGAAAGGTTTTTAACTTTTCATCATTGAGTATGTTAGCTGTAGGCTTATCATATATGGCCCTTATTATGTTGAGGTACATTCCTTCTATACCTAATTTGTTGAGAGCTTTTATTATAAATTGGTGTTGAATTTTGTCAAATGCCTTTTCTTCATCTACTGAGATAATTATGACTTTTATCTTTCATTTTGTTAATGTGGTGTATCACACTTATTGATTTGCCATGTTGAATCACCCTTACATCCCAGGGATGAATTCCACTCAATCATGGTGTATGATCTTTTAATGTGCTCTTGAATTCTGTTTGTTGGTATTTGTTGAGGACTTTTGCATGTAGGTTCATCAGGGATATTGGTCTGTAATTTTCTTTTCTTATAGTGTCCTTGTCTGACTTTGGTATCAGGGTAATACTTGCTTCATAAAATGAGTTTGGAAGTGTTCCTTCCCTTTCTATTTTTTGGAAGAGTTTGAGAAGGATTGGAATTAATTCTTTTTTAAATGTTTGCTATAATTCACCTTGAATCCATCTTGTCCTGGGATTTAATGAAATTGGGAGATTTTTGCTTCTTGATTCAAATTCCTTGCTTGTTATTGGTCTGTTCAGATTTTCTATTTCTTCATAATTCAGTCTCTTTAGGTTGTATGTTTCTAGGAATTTGTCCATTTCTTCAAAGTTATCTACTTTGTTAGCATATAATCGTTGCTAGTAGAGTCTTATGATCCTTTGTATTTCTGTGGTATCAGTTGTATTGTCTCCTCTTACATTTATAATTTTATCAATTTTAGTCATCTGTCTTTTCTTCTTATTATAGCTAACTGTTGGTCAATTTTGTTTATTCAAAAAACTGACTCAGTTTCATTGATCTTTTCTATTATCCTTCTAGTCTCTATTTCTTTTATTCTGCTCTAATCTTTATTATTTACTTTCCTTCTGCTAACTTTAGGCTTAGTTTGTTCTTCCTTTTATGGTCCCTTGAGGTGTAAGTTTAAGTTGTTGTTTATTTGAGATCTTTCTTGTTTCTTAATGTAGTCATTTATCACTGTAACCTTACCTCTTAGGACTGCTTTTGCTGCATCTCATAAGTTTTGGTATGTTATGTTTCCATTTTTGTTTGTCACTAGATATTTTTTTTATTTCTCTTTTGATTTTTTTCTTTGACTCATTGGTTATTCAGAAGTGTTATTTAATTTCCACATATTTGTGAATTTTCTAGCTTTCCTCCTGTTATTGATTTCTAGTTTTATACCTTTGTGGTTATAAAAAATACTTGATATGAGTTCAGTCTTCTTAAATTTTTAAGACTTGTTTTGTGACCTAACATATGATCTAATCTGTAGAATGTTCCATGTGTGCTTGAGAGGAATGTATATTCTTCTGCTGGAATGTTGTATATATGTCTGTTAGGTCTAAAGTGTAGTTCAAATTAATTATTTCCGTATTCATTTTCTGTCTGGATGATCTATCCATTGTTGAGAGTGGGATATTGAAGTCTCACACTATTATGTCATTGCTATCTATTTTTGCTTTCAGATCTGTTAATAAATGTTTAATATGTTTAGGTCCAATATTGGCTGTATATATATTAACAATCGTTATATCCTCTTGATGAATTGACCCCTTTATCATTATATAATGACTTTGTCTCTTTTGACCATTTTTAGCTTAAAGTCTATTTTGTCTGATATATGTAAAACTACCCCTGCTCTCTTTTGGTTTCCATTTGCTTGGAATATCTTTTTCCATACCTTCACCTTCAGCCTGTGAATGTCCTTAAGCTTAAGTGAGTCTCTTCTAGGCAGCATATAATTGGATATTGTCTTTTGTTTCATTTTGTTTTATCCTTTCATCCACTCTTTGTCTTTTAATTGGTGAATTTACACCATTTACATTTAGAGTCATTATTGATGGGTAAAGACTTACTATCATCATTTTGTTAATTGTTTTCTGATTGTTTTATAGTTCCTTTCTTCCTCTTTTGCTATCTTTCTTTGTGAATTGATGATTTTTTGTAGTGATATGCTTTGATTATTTTCTTTTTACCATTTGTGTATCTATTACACTTTTTTGCTTTGTGATTACCATAAGGCTTTCATAATACACCTCATAGTTACAACAGTCTGTTTTAAGCTGCTAACAACTTAACTTCAATCCCATAAAAACATTCTACACATTTACTTGCCCCCTCAAATTTTATTTTGTTGATGTCCCAATTTACATCTTTTATATTGTGTTTCCATTAACAAAATATTTTAGCTATAGTTATTTTAAACATTTTTGCCTTTTAACCTACATGCTAGAGTTCAACATGATTTACACATCACCATTGCAATATTAGAGTATGTTGAATTTGCCTATATATTTATCTTTACCAGTAGATTTTATACTTTCATATGTTTTCATGTTACTAATTAGCATCCTTTCATTTCAGCTTGAAGAACTCCCTTTAGCGTTTCTTGTGAAAGTTAGGTCTGGCAGTGATAAATTCCCTCACTTCGAGGTGGCTGTGAGGTCACTGGGTGGGTGGGGTGTGGCATCTCTGGTTCCTGGGAGGGCACAGCAGTGTCTTCTCTGTGCTCTTCCATCAGCCGAGGTCAATGTTGGGGAACACTGTGGGAGTCTCCTGTGGCCAAGACTGTGGAAGTCTTGTGGTAGCAATGGCAGCTAGGGCTATTAGGGTCCTTGGGGTAAAGACTGCTGAGGTCCTCTTGTTCTCCTTTTTTGCCCGTGGGAGGATGTTCTAGCTGAGCAGATCCCTCTTGGTGCCACGTCTGGTGCACTGGCACTCAGATCAGCAGCAGAGCCAGTCTGGGAATCACATGCATGTGGAACAACCACAGCACTTGGGCCCACAGGTACACTTGCTGTGGCAGTGGAGCTACTGTCTGAAGTGCAGGCATGTGCAGATCTCCTGTTGGACCAAAGTCTAGGTCTCTGGGATGGAGGGAAACGGGGGATGTAGTAGTGGCATGAGCCCTGGGATGACAGGGTGCAGTAGTGGCCTGAGGCAGGGAGCAGGGTGCAGTAGCAGCATGGCCTAGGGATGGTGAGTCAAAGTCCCAACTCTGGCCCCAGGGAGCAGTCACAGAACAGCAACATTACATCCGGGTGGTGGCCCATTAAAGCCAAGCGTCAACACCCAGAGGGTAGAGTACAGAACAGCAGCAGCTTGGCCTGGTAATGGTGAGTCAAAGCCACAACCTGGGACCCAGGGCAGGGCTCAGAGCAGCTCCTCCGGTTCTACAGGTGGTGAGGCGCTCTGGCTTCCAAATCTTGGAGAATGGGGCACAGCAGCAACTGGGGCCCTAGGGGCAGGTCTCACCACAGCAACAGCTCCAGCCCTAGCCCTGGGTAGTAGATGGGGGGCGGGGGGAGATTGGAATCAATAGATAATTTATAATCCAGTCATGGTTTCCATCAGCTCAAAGATGAGTCTTCTACCAAAAAGGAGTTGCCACTATTTCCTCCCTGACAATAATCTTTTTTGATCCTTTTCTTTTGTAGTTCAAACATTAGCCTCTCTTTTAAAACTGACTGATTTTTTGATGAACCATAGCTATATTAAGCATGTACGTTTTATGTATTCCAAAAAACAATATTCTAGTTAACTTGAACTTTTTAAATTCCTCTATTAATACTTCTCAAAGTGTGGTGTCTGGACAAGCAGCCTGGGCATCATCTGGGAACTTATTAGAAATACAAATCCTTGGACCCCACCCCAAACCTACTGAATCAGAAGCTGTGGGGTTTGAGTCCAGCAATCTGTTTTAACAAGTCCTCTGGTGATTCTGATGCAGGCTAAAATTGGAGAACCGTTGTACTATATTTTTACTGCTCGAAGTTAAAGATGTCCCAATGTCATTTCTATAGAAACATAGGTAGTTAGATTTATGTACTGCTTTTCCATTTCCATTGTTACTATTATGCATGTATAATAATATTCTATTTTCCATAATGTCACATATAATAAAAATTGCATGAACTATAATGAAATTAAATAAAACTATTCTTTTTAAATCACATAATAACTTTTCTTTAAAGCGTCATATCCTGCTGCCCAAAAATCTCCTCCCCACCCAAAACTTTGAAAATAAATGAATTCTGGACAAGATAAACAACATGAACAACTTCATGGAGACAGCAATGAAAATTCCAAGTGTGGAAGGCTTATGAAAATAACACTGACTTGAGTAGATGGTACTTATTGAACAATAGTAGGAAACACGCTGGATAAACAGCCTGAGCCCAGATCATGGAGGGCCTTAATTGGCAGCAGGTGAGTTTGAATGCTTGAGTTGCTTTCCCCTTTTTCTACTTTTAAGAAACTTACAGGGGCCGGCCCCGTGGCTTAGCGGTTAAGTGCGTGCGCTCCGCTGCTGGTGGCCCGGGTTCGGATCCCGGGCGCGCACCAATGCACCGCTTCTCTGGCCATGCTGAGGCCGCGTCCCACATACAGCAACTAGAAGGATGTGCAGCTATGACCATACAACTATCTACTGGGGCTTTGGGGGAAAAAAATAAACAAAATTATAAAAAAGAAAATTACAGTTATCTTTTAAATCACAAATGAAAATATTCACTTTATTAAAATGTTAATGTTTGAACACTGCACGACCAATTTCAAAAAGGAAAAGAAGTAAACATAAATGACTTTACTAATAACTGATTATCTATTCTCTGAAACTGTGAAAGATTCCAGAATTGATATAAAGATGAAATGTATTAATAACTCTTGTGAGGGTTTTGGAGAGAATATATACAGAAATGAATAGGAGAATTGTTATTGCAAGTTGCCAATGATTGGGTTGTGAGCAATGTGAATTTTAAGCTTCTCTCTAGTGTTACTTTTCTAACATAAGTTTTAGTCCAGCAGTGCAGCCTGACCTCGTGAACAGTAATTGCTGGGATTATCTAAACTGGATCCAATCCAGCTTCTCAGTTTGCTCCTATGGACTACCCAGATAACAATGCCATTTATATATTAATTATGTGTTAATTTGAGTAAATGAGCTAATATTTGTGCTTCTCAAGCCTGGCTACAAAATAGGATTCACCTGGGGTGCTTTTAAAAGTAATAAATTCTCTGCCCCTATCCCCAGACCAACTAAACCAGATTCTCTGTAGGTGATTCAAATGTGCAGCCAGAGTTGAGAACCATGGTACTTATATTTGATGATATAAGGGAAATCAACTAATACCCAAGCTCATATACAAATGATTTCAGCTGATTTTTTTTTATCCAGATCTTGTAGCTACTGGCAGAGGAGGCCCAATGAACAGATTCAGTCTGTATTGGCTCTATTTAAATGTTTCTCCTCCCATACCACCTCTTTCATGGTGATTATGACTTCCTCTCCACAGCACCCCCCCAAAAGAATTTCCTGTGATCATGGAAATGTTCTATATCTGTGCCCTCCAATATGGGAGCTATGAGCCATATATAGCTGTTGAGCTCTTGAAATGTGGCTACTGTGACTGAGAATCTAGATTTTTTATTTTATTTAGTTTTATTTAGTTTAAATAGCCACATGTGGTTTGTGGCTCCCATGCTGGACAGCACAACTCAAGAATTATCGATGATCCAACAGCCAGTCAGAACCTGGGAAGGCAATGAGCTACTCAGAGGGATATATAGGAAATCTTTTGGTGATTAATGACTGGTACAACTAAAAATGGCTCACTGGAGAGATATTCCTTCTTCTATAGTAGTAATAGTATTAATAGTATTTCTATTAGTAGTAATAATATTCCCAATATTAGTAATAGTAATAGTATTAGTAAAAGTATTAGTATTTTTTTTTACTAGCTACAATTTACATTTACTATTAATAATAGTAAATGCAATAGTGTTCCTAATAGTAGTAATAGTTTTCCAACAGAGGAATAGTATTTCAGCAGAGCTGTTGGATAAGATGTAATGCTTCTTAGGAGAGCAGGATGACATATTGAGCAGGCCATGTCGGTTTCAAGCAAGAACTCTGACTGGCTCAAATTAGGCCTGGATTAGGGCAAAAGTGAATAGGATCTACAGGCTTTAGAAGGCTTTGGCTGCCATCAAAGATAAGACAAGTCCCTGCCCTTCTTGAAGAGATCAAATAATGAGATAGGGCATAAATATGAGAATGAACATCTAATGAACCCTGGAAATTCAAAGATTCCTTTGGCTCTATTGTGAGTCACTCAAAAGCAGAAAATTTGCTGGAGATCATTTGAATGCTTTAAGTAAACTGAAAAAGGGAGTGTTTCTCTAGTCTTTTGAATACATTTTTACCACCGTTGTTCTAAAGATGGTGCTGCTGAAGACAGATCTGGACTACCTAAGCCAAAGGTTTATGTAGGTCTGCTTTGGTATGTAAATTAGAATATCATCTTCATAAACAAGCTCTGTTCAGAAGGTAGTGGAAGAATAATTTTTTGTTCATAAGAATTATGGGATCATTCATGCTGTTGAGGCTTAATTGGCAAGAGTGCCTCCAGCATTCTGTTTTCCACTTGTCACTATTTCTAATTGAAATCAAATTGTTGGTGTCCTAAACATTTAGCTCCAAAATGTCTCATAGAGCTGGTCCAGGAGATCAGAGATCAACAAAAGCAGATAGCAATCTAAATGTAACCATTTGATACCTTAGTACTTTGTGAGAGGCAAAAATTCTTATTTTTCTTCTTCAGGAGGAACACATAATTACTTTGGAGGGAAGGTGAGAGGAACTTATGTTCTCCCTTTATATGTTGGTGGCTGACTTTTTGCATGGGAACCATGAGTTCAGGAAGAGAGAGAGAGAGTATATTCACTTGGAGGTTCCTAGGTACCAGTTGATTACACAGTTACATTCATGATGCAGGGGCAACATTCAATTGTTTTCTGATTTAGAAAACAATTCTGAGTATGTTGTGCTCCTATCTAGGTCAATGAGCCCTGGGATGGCAAATAAAATGAAATTTTTAACAGGATGTGGACAGTAATTCTAACTTACAGAATATGAATTTCCAACAGAAATGGCTGAGTCATTGGGCCAAGGAATAAGGGGTGTTGGTCACTAGAATCCAGGGTGCTGATAGCTTCTAATTGAGTGAGATCCTGGTTCATGCAGCTGCTTGACACTTTGAAGTCTATCATTGCTTTACTCTAATGGCAGGAACCCACAACGCAGAGTTCCACTGAGACGTAGACTGCTATCTCTGAATCAACAGAAAAAGCATTGGGATTATTCTCTCTCTTGTGCCTTTTCTACTCTCCTATTGCCTGCCCGGACAGCCAGTCAAGTGCCCGAGTTGCAGATGGTAAGCTCACAGGCTGGGTGCCCATGGTCAACATGCCCCAATCCCCCAAAGTATAAGCATATTTCCTGTCCTAGGAGCACAGAATTCCAGACTCTTTGGTTTGGGCAGAGGTCACAGTGGTAGAAACTATGTGTGGACAGGTTCTCACATGTGAATATATTCTTATGGTTAAGTCTATCAATTCATAGCACATGTTCATCACCTGAGGATCAAAGACACAAGTTCATCTAAATTGCTCAAGGACATACAGCACATAAGCAGCAGATAAAGGATGGGAACCCATACAATCGGACTTTAAAGTCCAGGATTTTAATCTCTAATATATATCCCACCACAAGGCCAAAGTCTATAAGAGCAAGTCTCACAATGTTGTTAAAAAAAATTATCCTGATATTTGTTAAAAATGGTAATAAAGACTTTATTCAAGACTATTGCAATAAGGGAGGGAGATTGATCCCAACTCCAAATATAGCAAAGATGGCTGGGGATTTATACCCAATGAGCAGAGTGAGGCGGGGGTCAGTGGATGTAAAATTACTAAGAGGCGGCATCAGGGGTAGGGAGATTCCTGCTAAATTAGCCTAACAGTATTCTTGCTGACGGCAGGCCAAGGACAGAGCCAAGGATGAGGTCTAGTTAAAAAGAGGGCTTAATTGAAGTTTGCTTAAGGAGGGAGTCTTTGTCAATGTTCAGCTAAAATGAACTTTTTAGTATTGAGAGAAAGATCATAGATTTTGAAAACCAAAAGCTCTAGATAATATTTTGAAAAATGCCATGAAATTAGTGTGAAATGTACTCTAATAACAAGAAATGCACAAAACTGAAAGTTTCAGAAATGCTTGTGTGTATTAAAGGTTGAATTAAATGAAATTTACAATTACTTGGTTTATTTTTCAGAACTCTTCTTCACTATGTGGAACAAAGTTGAAACTCTACGATCAAATCCTCTTTGTTGCTGATGTTAAGGAAGGAGCTCCTTATTGAAGTTCAGCTTGCTCCTAATCACTGATGTCCCTGTAATGCCTTCTGCTGTGGTGTAAAAGCAATTAAAAGAAATTGGTGCTCAGCATGTTTTGATAATGTCATGATTATTTGTGTCATATTACTTACAAATCTATCCTGTATGATACTATACAGAGAAAAGTCACCTTCATACATTTCTTAAACTTCCAGGTAAAGGAATTGAATTTAGAAAAGAAAATATCTTGCTTTAGTTTTTTTCCAGTAAAACTGGAAATTCATTGATCAGAACAAAGTCAAGTCTTTATTATTTGTATAATATTTATTAAACCTGGTGAGCCTACAAATCATACTACTAGCTCTAGCTAAACTATGAACTCTATAAACTCAAAGAACTTATTCTGTGTGGGAGTGTTATTAATGAATATCAAGTTTAATTGATACTAGTGTTAAAAGGGGCATTGGAAAGAATAAGAGAAAAAAATTTGTAAACATTGAGTGAGTTAGTAGTCCAGGAACTTTATGTTGTCTTGACTTCTCTTGTGGCCCTGAGATTGATGGATTTTCATTGTTATCATCTAATCATGTGTCTCTCTTTATGTGAAGATTTGTTAAAATATTTTAATGACTTCTAATATTTCTAAATCTTATTAATTAATTTTTGGTACCTTACCTACTTGAAAACCCAAATGAAATAAAACTAAGTGAAATAATATTCAAGTATTTAATTAGATTTTTTTCAAGAATCCAAAATTATTGCACCATTTCAAAGAGTGCTTATGTTGATTGATAGACTACTGCTTTAGTGAAAAAAAAATCAATAGGCATTTAAATTTCTACATTTCAGAATTTAATCCTTCACATATAGGAGCTCAGAATATAGTATACAGTCATTGTGGATCCCAGAGACAGATTCAAAGTCATTTCTCTGTCATATCCTTGTTGCCTGTCAGTGATACATAAATTTTGAAGCCAAATACATATGTGCTCCATTAGCATAGTAATTTGCTTTGAAAAATGTGAGACCTAGGTGGAAGATGATAACATTTTATCCCACTTTATCTACCTTCATTCTATGGAATATATTTCTTTAAACAGCACTAGAGTTCAGAGCATGTGTTGTCACAAATCATACACAACATCTAATTCTACTCCATGAAGAACTCCTTTTACAACTTGATATTTGAGAGATGATCATTTGGCCTCTACTTAAGTACATCTAGTGACAGTGATCTGATGCTCTCGATTGTAGGAAGTCTCTCACTGTCGGAAATGAGTCTTCACATTGAGGCAAATTCTACCTTCATATAAATTATTCCTATTGGTGAGGCTAAAATGAAACTGAAAAAATGTTTTAAAGGAGATTAAATGAGATAATAAAAGTAGAGTCCTGGGACAGTGTCTGGCACCAAAAATGTTACCTAATTATTATCATCAGAACTATTGAAAATGCTTTACAAAAATTGTCTCTATGGGTGTGAATATTAAATAAGATGATATATTTAATATATTTGAAAGTAATATTAGTGGGATTATTAGGGAAAGTTTTACTTAGAATCAAGAGAGAACTCAATGTATCTATAATATTATATCAATATTCTTTTCTTAATATTTACCTTTAAATGTTTCAAGAACATAATATCGATTGAAAAAAAATCAAATCACACTAGAAACTGTGATATTCAAGACAAAATGATGCATATAAACACTGAACTGCAGTCAAATTTGTTTCTTGCAGGAGTACAGATTAACAATCCTAAACATACTTTACATGTGTACTGAGGTGGGACAAATAAATACCAGGATGATGGAGAGTAGGAGCTAGGTTTCTCACTGTTGGAGAGAGAAGTTATAGATAAGCAAGATGGAAACCCTAGAAGGAACTCCATGATAATGGGTATATGGAAAGTCTTTGTACTATTTTTGTAACTTGTCTGTAGGTCTAGAATTATTTTAAAATAAAAACATTTTCTAAGTAATTACCCAGAGAGCATTTGTATAATGAAATCAAAGATGAACAGGAAATCCTAAATTTAAGATTTGGACAGAAAAACAGGTTCTGTTTTGATAATACACGTTGGTTTTCATAATTTAACCATTATACTGCAAGATTATGTTTCCTATTTCCAAAGTATGTGGAACACATCATATTTGCCTCAGAGGGGAAGGATAAAGTGATTGACCTTAACGGCCCTGGATAAAGTTTTATAACCAATGGCTGTAAGAATCAAATGGGATAGTAGCAGTGAAAGTGCTATGAAGATATGAGGCATGTAAGAAGCAAAATGAACAAGGGTGGTCAAATGGAAGGCTGAAAACAAAATTGAATTTAATGCTTGCCTGGCAAAAGAAGGATGCACCACGGAGGTGTAACTTCAGAGAGTGATCCAAAGTAGAAATTGAAGGGATTAGATAAAGGGCAAAAAGGGAAAAATAAGACCAAGATGATGAGTTCAAGTCACGGGTTGGCTGATGAGGTAGATTGTAAACTCATCTTCACAATTTGTTACCTTTAGAGTTTGCATCACCAATATGGAGAAACCTGATTTCAAATAGGTCTGGGATGGAGAAAGAAAGATTTCAGAGGCCCTAGTGTCATGCTTATATACACTTGCTCAAGGATTGGCAAGATTTTTCTTTAACAGGTATCATTATTATGTACAATCTTATTTAGAAGCAAGAAATGAAGATGGGAATTCCTAGAGGTACCTTCCATTGCTAAGATTTAAGGGGGAAAATGGTACTAATTGATAATCAACACTTGATAAAGATTTACATCATTTTTGAGGAGTGACATCAGCAAGATGGCAGACTAGGAAGCTTTAGTCCTTTGTTCCCTGATGAAAACAAACAAAAAAACTATAGATTGACTAAAATAACATTATAAGAGCTCTGGAAACTAGTCAAAGATCTACAGCAACCAAGCAAACACCCATTCAAGACAGGCCATAAGCAAAACGGTGGGAAATGTCATGGCATTTTTACTTGCCCTTGTCTCACTCCCTTCCCAGCATGGCACAGTGTGGTGGGGAGCAAGTAGCACAATTCCAAGTTCCCTCCCTCAAGCCAAGAAAAGCAGAGTAGAAAATATTTGCAACATTCTAACCTGTCTATCGGTTCCCAAAGGGACTGGTTTCTGTCTTGCCTTAGTCAGAGCTCATAGTTTGGATCTCAAGGTGGCAGGAGCCATGGCAGGCAACGGCACATGGAAACTGCAGGGGAAATGCAGACCTGTGTTCATCTGGGAGCAAGCGATTATGTTCAGAGAAAGACAGTAAAACCTCTAATGCGCTGAGAAGAAGCTGGGATGAGACTCTTTGGGAAATTAAGACTTTTAAGCACAGAGAAATCAGAAAAAAACAAAAAAGGTACACACACAAGCCCAGGAAGGACACATGCCCAGAAAAGAATTGAGTATACCTTAAGCTTTCACTCTGGGCTGATCCTACAGCTCAAGGGCCTCCTAATTCGTGAAGGTCTTCCACACCAGTCTGCAAAGACTGGAAGTGGTATCTGCTTATTTAAATGTCCAGTTGTCAACAGAAAGTCACAAAGCATACAGAGAAACAGGAAAATATAGTCTATTAGAAGTAACAAAATACTGGCGGCCCGGGTTCGGATCCTGGGCGCGCACCGACGCACCACTTCTCTGGCCATGCTGAGGCCACGTCCCACATACAGCAACTAGAAGGATGTGCAACTACGACATACAACTATCTACTGGGGCTTTCAGAGGGGGAAGGAGGAGGATTGGCAATAGATGTTAGCTCAGAGCCGGTCTTCCTCAGCAAAAAGAGGAGGATTAGCATGGATGTTAGCTCAGGGCTGATCTTCCTCACCAAAAAAAAAAAAAAAAAAAAGTAACAAAATAAATATCTAGAAACTGTCCCTGAACAAACACAGGCATCAGCCTTATTAGATAAAGACTTTAAAGCAACTGTCTTAAATATGTTCAGAGATAAAGTAAAATATGATCAAAGAACTAAAAGAAATCAGGAAAATGATATACAAACAAAATGAGAATATCAACAGAGAAATTATTTTAAAAGAACAAAACAAGGAGGATTTGGGGAAGATGGAGAAGTAAGAAGTACCAGAAATCCATCTCCCCACCTGGACAAAAACTGTACTGGCATATCTGTCTGACCTAACTATTTTGTAAATATGGAGTCTGCTTGAAGGCTTGCAATTTTCAAAGGAAGACTTGTATGGTAAATTACAATTAATTTCTGTCAATTTCAGCAATAAGCATGGTAGCAGCTACCCAGCCCCAAGTCCCTAGGCCAGTGGGAGGCAGCTGTACATGTGTTCCTGGAGCACCCAGCACACTGCTTTTGGGAGCCAGGGTGGGCAATAAGGAAGCTGTCCTCTAACTATTGAGGATCTGTGCTCTGAGCACTAATTGCTGCTTCTGATCATTGAGGTGCAGACCTTAAGTTTACACCTCAGACTAATCCCCAGCACAGAGATAGCCACAACAATCAATCAATCAAACAAACAAAAAAACATGGCAAACTCTGGGGAAGGGGGAGAATCTCCAGAGTTATGACATTATCAGATTTGAATGTCCAGTTTTGCACAAAAAAATTACAAGGCATACAAATAAATAGAAAAGTATGGCCCATTCAAGTGTAAAAATAAATCAACAGAAACTGACCCTGAGAAAAACTGGATGGCAGACTCACTAAACAAAGACTTTAAAACAACTGTCTTAAAAATGCTCAAAGAACTACAACAAGAAGTGGAAAATGTCAAGAACACAATGTATGAACAAAATGGAAATACCAATAAAGGGCAAATATTTTAAAAGAGAAAAAAATTGGAATTGAAAAAATACAATAACTAAAATGAAAAATTCACAGAGGGATTCAAAAGCAGATTTGAGTAGGCAGAAAAAAGGATCAGTGAATTTGATGGTAGGACAATTGAAATGATCAAGTCTGAGGAACAGAAAGAAAAAGGACTGAATTAAAGTGAACAGGGCCTCAGGCACCTGTGGGACACCATCAAGCAGATGAAAATATGCATTGTGGGATTTCCAGAAGAAAAGAGAGAGAGAAAGGGGAAGAGAGATTATTTGAAGAAATAATGGCTGAAAACAAACAAAAAAAAATTGAAGAGTTTATCACCATTAGACCTGCCTTACAAGAAACACTAAAGGGAATTCTTTGAATGGACATAAAGGATGTGATGAACATCATAAAAACATAAGAAGGTATCATAAAACTCACCAGTAAAGGTAAATATACGGTAAAAGTTAGATTCTGTAATATGATAATGATGGTGCATAATTCACTTACAACTCTAGTTTAACAGTTAAAAAACAAATATAGTAAAAATAACCACAACTGCAGTAAGCTATTATTGGATACATAATATTAAAAAAGTGCAAACTGCAATATCAATAACATAAAATGTGAATGGAGGAAGACATAAACATGTAAATTTTAGGAATGCTACCAAACTTAAGTTGTTATCAGTTTAAAATAGGGTGTTATAATGTTAAGATATTTTATATAATCCTCATGGTAACCACAAAGGAAAAACCTCTAGTAATTACATAGAAAGACATGATAAAGATGTCAAAGCATACAGATACCAAAAGACATCAAAATACAAAAATAGAAGGATAAGAAGCAAGACCAAATTTACAAGGGATCAAACTTAACAACTTAAAATAGACTGTTATAGATATAAGTTGTTAAATGGAAGCCTCACGGTAATCACAAAGCAAAAACTTATAGTAAACATACAAAATATAAAGAGAAAGGAATCTAAGCATACCACTAAAGAAAGTCATCAAACCTTAAAGGAAGAGAGGAAGAGAAAAAGAAAGGAACAGAGAGGACCTACAAAAACAGCCAAAAAACAATTAAATGGCAATAAGCACATACCTATCAATAATTGCTTTAAATATAAATAAACTAAATTCTCCAAGCAAAAGACATAGAGTTACTGAATGGATTAAAAAACAAGATCCCTCTATATGCTGCCTACCAGAGACTCACTTTAGATGTAAAGACACACAGAGACTAAAAGCGAAGGAATGGAAAAAGATATTCCATGAAAATGGAAACCAAAAGAAATCTAGAGAGGCTATACTTGTATCAGACAAAATAGACTTTAAAACAAAGACTGTAATAAAAGACAAAGAAGGAAATTACATAATGATAAAGGGGTCAATCCAACAAGAAGATATAATGTTTGTAAATATTTATGCACCCAATATAGAAGCACCTAAATACATAAAGCAGATATAAACAGGCCTAAAAGGAGAAATAGACAGCAATACAATAATAATATGGTACTTTAATACCCCTCTTACATCAATGGATAGATTCATCCAGACAGAAAATCAATAAGGAAATATCAACCTTAAACAATATATTTAACCAGATGGACTTAAATATTTAGAGAACACTCCGTCCCAAAGCAAAAGAATACACATTCTTGTCAGGTGCACATCGAACATTTTCCAAGATAGATTATATGTTAGGCCACAAAACAAGTCTTAATAAATTTAAGAGGATTGAAATGATATCAAGCATCTTTCCCAATCACAATGGTATAAAATTAAAAATTAATTACATGAAGGAAACTGGAAAATTCACAATTATGAGGTTAAACAACATGCTACTGAACAACCAAATGGTCAAAGAATAAATGAAAAGAGAAATTTAAAAAAAAAACAGAGACAAATGAAACTAGAAATGTAACATATCCAAATTTATGGGATTTAGCAAAAGCAGTTCTAAGAGGAAAGCTCATAGCGATAAATACCTACCTCAGAAAACAAGAAAAGTCTCAATAAATCTAATTTTTGCACCTCAAGAAATTAGAAAATAAGAACAAACAAACAAAGCTAGTATAAGGAAGAAAATAACAAAGATTAGAGCAGATATAAAGGAAACAGAGACTAAAAAGACAATAGAAAAGATCAATGAAACTAAGAGCTGGTTCTTTGAAAAGACAAAATTGAAAACTTTTAGCAAGAAACACCAAGAAAAAGAGAGGACTCAAATAAAATCAGAAATGAAAGAGGAGATGTTACAACTGATACCACAGAAATACAAAGGATCATAAAAGACTACTATGAACAATTATATGCTAACAAATTGGACAACCCAGAAGAAATGGATAAATTCCTAGAAATATACAATCTACCAAGACCAAATTATGAGGAAATAGAAAATCTGAACAGACTGATTACTAGTAAGGAGATGGAATCAGTAATCAAAAACCTACCAACAAATGAAGAGTTCAAAAGCAGACGAATGCTACCAAACATCCAAAGAAGAATTAATACCAAACCTTTGGAAAGTCTTCCAAAAACAGAAGAGTAAAGAACTCTTCCAAACTCATTTTATGAAGCCAGCATTACCAGTACTAATACAAAAGCCAGATAAGGACATTACAAGATAAGAAAATTACAGGGCAATATCCCTGATGAACAAAGATGCAAAAATCCTCAACAAAGAATTGGTGAAATGCTTTTGATTTTTTTAGTTTAAATAAATTGAATTTAAAAAAAAAAGAAGCAAGAAATAATTGATCTAGAAAACAGCTAGAAAACAATTAACAAAATGGCAATATTAAGTCCTTATCTATCAATGATTACTTTAAATGTAAGTGATTTAATTTTGCAATGAAAGACATAGAATGGCTAAATGGATTTAAAAAATGCAATCCAATGATATTATGCTTACAAGAGATTCACTTTAGCCTGAAGACACACATAGACTGAAAGTGAAAGATGAAAAAAAGATAGTTCAAATAAATGGTAGTGAAAAAAAACCAGGGGTATCTACACTTATATAAGACAAAACAGACTTTACATTAAAAATGGTGAAACAGAGACAAAGAGGGTCATTATATAATGATAAAAGGGTCAATCCATCAAGAAGATATAACAACTGTAAATATATATGCACCCAACATAGAAGCATCTAAATATATAAAGCAAATATTAACAGACATAAAAGGAAAAATTGACAGTAATACAATAATAGTAGGGGACTTTAATGCCCCACTTACATCAATGGATAGATCATCCAGACAGAAAATCAATAAGGAAACATTGGCCTTAAATGACACATTAGACCAGATGAATTTAATAGATATATACAGATCATTGCATCCAAAAACAGCAGAATACACATTCTTTTCAAGTTCACATAGAACATTCTCTAAGAGAGATCATATGTTAGGCCACAAAACAAGTCTCAATAAATTTAAGAAGATTGATCACATCAAGCATCTTTTCTGACCACAACAGCATGAGACTAGAAGTTAACTACAAGAAGAAAACTGGAAAAAACACAAACACATGGAGTATAAAGAACATACTACTAACTAATCAATGGGTCACTGAAGAAATCAAAGAGGAAACAAAAAATACCCTGAGACAAATGAAAATGAAAACACAAAATCCCAAAATCTATAGGATGCAGCCAAGAGCAGTTCTAAAAGGAAAGTTTATAGTGATACAGGCCTACCTCATGCAACAAGAAAAACCTCAAACAATATAACCTTACACATAAAGCAACTAGAGAAAGAAGAACAAACAAAACCCAAAGTTAGCAGAAGGAAGGAAATAATAAAGATCAGAGTGGAAAAAAATGAAATAGAGACTAAAAAAAAAAAATTGAAAAGACCAATGAAACTAAAAGCTGGTTCTTTGAAAAGATAAATAGAATTGATAAACCTTCAGTCATATTCATTAAAAAAAATAGAGACAGGGCCTAAATAAGTAGAATCAGAAATGAAAGGGGAGAATAAATACAAAGGATCGTAAGACATTACTAAGAACAATTATACACCAACACAAATTGGACAACCTAGAAGAAACGGATAAATTCCTAGAAACATACAATCTTCCAAGACTGAATCAGGAAGAAATAGGAAATATGAACAGATCCATTACTAGTAATGAAACTGAATCAATAATCAAAAAACTCCCAACAAACAATTTCAGGACCAGACAGCTTCACAGGTGAATTCTACCAAACATTTAAACAAGAGTTAATAACTATCCTTCTCAAACTATTTCAAAAATTGAAAAGGAAGGAATGCTTCCAAATGCATTCTACAAGGCCAACATCACCCTGATACCAAAACCAGACAAAGACAGTACAAAAAAAGGAAATTACAGGTCAACATCCCTTAAGAACATAGATGCAAAAATCCTCAACGAAATATTAGCAAACCAAATTCAACAATACATTAAAAGGATCATCCACCATAATCAAGTGTCAATATCTTCAAATCAATCAACATGATACACCATATGATCATCTCAATAGATGCAGAAAAAGCTTTTGACAAAATTCAACATCCATTTATGATAAAAACAAAAACTCTTAATGAAGTAGGTATAGAAGAAATATACCTCAACATAATAAAGGCCATATATGACAAACCCAGAGCTAACATCATACTCAATGGTGAAAAGCTAAAAGCATTTCCTCTAAGATCAGAAACAAGACAAGGATGCCCACTCTTGCTGCTTTTATTCAAGATAGTATTGGAAGTCCTAGGCATAGCAGTCAGGCAAGAAAAGGAAATAAAAGGCATCCAAATTGAAAAGAAAAAAGTAAAACTGTCACTGTTTGATGATGACATGATAGTATATAGAGAAAACAGACACATAGATCAGTGGAACTGCATAGAGAGTCCACAAATAAACCCACAAATATATGGTCAATTAATCTACAACAAAGGAGGCAAGAATATACAATAGAGCAAAGACAGTCCTTTCAATAAATGGTGCTGGGAAAACTGGACAGCTACATGCAAAAGAATGAAACTCGACCACTTTCTTATACCATATACAAAAATTAACTCAAAATGGATTAAAGACCTAAATGTAAAACCTGAAACCATAAAACCCCTAGATGAAAGGATCTGAATACACATTTTTCCAAAGAAGACCTACAGATGGCTAACAGACACATGAAAAGATGCTCAAAATCACTAATCATCAAGGAAATGCAAATCAAAATCATGAGATATCACCTCACATCTGTCAGAATGACCATCATCAAAAAGACAACAAAAAATGGGCCAGCCCTGTGGCTTAGTGGTTAAGTGCGCGCACTCCGCTACTGGTGGCCGGGGTTCGGATCCCGGGCATGCACCGACGCACTGCTTCTCTGGCCATGCTGAGGCTGCATCCCACATACAGCAACTAGAAGGACATGCAACTATGACATACAACTATCTACTGGGGCTTTGGGGAAAAAAAGGAGGAGGATTGGCAATAGATGTTAGCTCAGAGCCCGTCTTCCTCAGCAAAAAGAGGAGGATTGGCATGGATGTTAGCTCAAGGCTGATCTTCCTCACAAAAAAGACAATAAATAACAAATGTTGGTGAGGATGTGGAGAAAACGAAACCCTCGTGCACTGTTGGTGGGAATGTAAATTGGTGCAGACACTATGGAAAACAGTGTGAAGTTTCTTCAAAAAATTAAAAATTGAACTATCATATCATCCAGAAATTCCGCTTCTGAATATTTATCCAAAGAAAACAAAAACACTAATTCAAAAAGATATATGCACTCTTATGTTCATTGCAGCATTATTTATGATAGCCAAGATATGGAAGCAACCTAAGTGTCCATCGATAGATGAATGGATAAAGAAGATGTGGTATATATAGATACATAATGGAATATTACTCAACCATAAAATAATAAATTCTTGCCATTTGCAACAACATGGATGGACCTAGAGGATATTATGCTGAGTGAAATAAGAAGGATAAAGACAAATACCACATAATTTCACATATGTGGGATCTAAAAAGCAAAACTAACAAACAAAAACAGAAACAGATTCATAAATACAGAGAAAAAACTGGTGGTTGCCAGAAGAGAGGTGGGTTTGGGTGTTGGGCAAAATAGGTGAAGCGGATTAAGAGGTACAAATTTCCAGTTATAAAATAAATACATCACAAAGATGTAATATATAGCATAGGGAATATAGTCGATAATATTTTAATAACTCTGCATAGTGACAGATGGCTATTAGACTTATTATGATAATTTTTTAATGTATATAAATGTCAAATCACTATTTTGTACACCTGAAACTAATATAATATTGTATGTCAATTATACTTCAATAAAAAAGTAAACATAAAAGCTAATACTATAAAACTCTTAGAAGAAAGCATAGAGGAAAAATTTATAATATTGGATTTGGTAATAATTTCTTACTTATGCAACCAAAAGCACAAGAAACAAAAGAAAAATATATATTGGACTTCATCAGAGTTAAAAACTTTTGTGCATCAAGAACCCTATCAACAGAGAGAAAGGCAACCCATGAAATGGGAGAAAGCTTTCAAATAATACATCTGATAAGGGATTAACATCCAGAATATATATAAAAATTCTTATGAGTAAACAATAACAAAACTCAATTAACAAATGGGCAAAGGACTTAGACATTTCTTCAAAGAAGATACACAAATGGCCAACAAGCATATGAAAAGACTCTCAACATCACTCAAGACTATAGAAATGAAAAACAAAACCACTATGAGATATCAACTCACACTCATTAGGATGGCTATTATCAAGAAAACAGAAAATAACAAGTGTTGGCAAGAATATGAAGAAATTGTAACCCTTGTGCATTGCTGGTGGGAACGTAAAATGGTACAGCCACCATGGAAAACAAGACAGTAGTTCCTCAAAAAATGAAACATAGAGTTACTATATGAACCGATCCTTCCACTTCTGGATATATACCCAAAAGAATTGAAAGCAAAGACTCAAACATATACTTTATTATTTTTTTAATTTTTTGTTTATTGCAATAACATTGGTGTATTGTATACATTTCAGGTGTACATCATTATACTTCTATTTCTGCATAGATTACATCATGTTCACCACTCAAATACTAATTACAACCCATCACCACACACATGTGCCAGATTATCCCTTTCGCCCTCCTCCCTCCCCCCTTCCTCTCTGGTAACCACAAATCCAATCTCTGTCTCTATGTGTTTGTTTGTTGTTGTTATTATCTACTACTTAATGAGTGAGATCATATGGTATTTGACCTTCTCCCTCTGACTTATTTCACTTTGCATAATACCCTCAATGTTCATCCATGTTGTCACAAATGGCTGGATTTCATCGTTTCTTATGGCTGAGTAGTATTCCATTGTGTATATATACCACATCTTCTTTATCCATTCGTCCCTTTTTGGGCACTTAGGTTGCTTCCAAGGCTTTCTTCCAAGCCTTGGCTATTGTGAATAACGCTGCAATGAACACACAGGTGCATGTATCTTTACTCATTGGTGACAAACATATACTTTAAATACCCATGTTCATAGCAGCACTATTCACAATAGCTAACGGTGGAAGAAATCCAAATGTCCATCGACGGATGAACGGATAAACAAAATGTGGTATATAGATACAATGGAGTATTATGCATCCTTAAAAGGGCAAATCTTATCGATGTTACAACATAGATGAACCTTGAAAACATTATGCTAAGTAAAATAAGTTGGTCACAAAACGACAAATATTGTATGATTCTACTTTTATAGAGTACCTAGTACACATAGAGATAGACAGTAGAATGGTGGTTGCCAGGGACTAGGGTTAGGGGAAAATGGGGAGTTATTGTTTACTGGGTAGGAAATTTCAGTTTGGGAAGCTGAAAAACTTCTGGAGATAGATGGTGGCGATGTTGCACAACAATATGAATATATTTAAAGCCACAGAACTCTACACTGAAAAATGGTTAAACTTTTTTAAAAACAAATAACAAAGAACAAAATTCCTCCCACTTACTGAGAAGAGACAGAAACACTAGAAGCAACTTTACAAACATTTTTGCTGCCCTGCCCCATTTCCTAGAGCTGTTCTCACATGAGTCTGGTTGATGAGCATAAAAAGAGGTAGAAAAAAAGCCCCTTAGAAAAATTTGATGGCCTCCTTGGGCCAGTGGAGACCAACACCTTCTCCTGCAGACTCAGCTTAGGTACATGTTTCCTCCTGAGGCTGGAGGTCAGCCCAGAGTTGCGATGGTATCACTGGCATTTCCATCACTGTCATAAACATTTGGACAGAAGCTGTCAAGGTCCTTGGAAGAGCCACTGCAGGTCAAATCCTCCACACTTGCCTCACAGGACCCCTCATTTCTGTGAAAGTAACATAGTTCTGGGAATCTCTTGGTGTGGCCTGGCCAGGTCACATTGTTGGAAGTTAACTCCCAAACTGTCACAGGAAAGGCCCTTAAAATAAATAAATCACAGTAATGGGGTAAAAAAAAATATTATGATGCAAGAATGAGTGACAATATGAAATATATTTTTAAAGCAGAGAAATTCTTCATGTCATTTTATTAAACATTAAAATTTGATAACTTGATGGCTACCTTTTATTTTTTTCATTAATTAATTAATTTTTTTGCTGAGGAAGATTGGCCCTGGGCTAACATCTGTGCCCATCTTCCTCTACTTTATATGGTACACCTGCCATTCCATGGCTTGACAAGCTGCGTGTGAGTCCGCGACTGGGATCTGAACCTGCGAAACCCAGGCCACCGAAGCAGAGCATGCAAACATAACTACTATGCCACGGGGCCAGCCCCTAGTTTTTATTTTTGATAAATATTTCACAAAATGTTTTTATGTTTCAGTCATGTGCATAGATAGTCATCAAGAATCTTCATCAAAGGCTATTCTAGCAGAAATCCCAAAGAACAAAGACTAATTGAGAATGCTTTACTTGTGTCTGGTGTGGACTCTCATTCCTGGTATTAGTTTGGAGAGGCTCTTTATAGCAGAAAGTGTATGTATAGAGTTTCAGTTTTGAAAGATGAAAAAAGTTCTGGAGATTGTTAGCACAACAATGTGAATGTACTTAGCAGTACTGAACTGTACACTTAAAAATGTTAAGATGATAAATTTTATGTATATTTTACCACAAACTTTTAAAGAAAGAAATAAACTCAAAATGCGTCATAGATCTAAACATAAAAGCTAAACAAGTATAAAATTTCCAAAAGATCATCTTTATGATCCTAGGGTAGGGCAAAAATTTCCTACAACTCACAAGACAATAACTATAAAATTTTAAAAATATAATAAACTAAACCATCAAATTTAAGACTCCTGATCTTTGAAAGACACACAAAAGAAGAGGCAACCCAGAAACTAAAGAAAATTTTCAATACATATATCTAACACAGAACTTGCACCCAGAATATATAAAGCCTTACGATTCATAATAGGAAGCAAACAACTCATATTAAAAACAGGCAAAAGATTTGGAAAAAGAATAGAAGATAAATAAAGACATTTTCAAGCAAGCAAAAATGGAAAGATTTAATTACCAAGACTCGCACTATAAGAAACATCAAAGGAATTTATTCAGGAAAAAGGAATACGACACCAGACAAAAATTTTTATTTCCACAAAAAAAATCAGATAACTTAATATATCAAAAGTTGTAGAACTCCACCATGTCTCACCAGGCAAGGGAAACAAAAGAAAAAATAAACAAACAGAACTACATAAAACTAAAAAGCTTCTGCGCAGCAAAGGAAACCATCAACAAAATGAAAAGACAACCTAACAATTGGGAGAAGATATTTGCAAATCATATATCTGATAAGGGGTTAATATTCAAAGTATATAAAGAACTCATACAACTCAGCAAAAAAAAAAAAAAAACCAAAAAGCCCAATTAAAAAAAAAGGCAAAGGATCTGAACAGACACTTTTCCAAAGAAGATATAAAGATGGCCAACAGGCAAATGAAAAGATGTTCAACATCACTAAT
Organism: Diceros bicornis minor; assembly: GCF_020826845.1. Lineage (NCBI taxonomy): Eukaryota > Metazoa > Chordata > Mammalia > Perissodactyla > Rhinocerotidae > Diceros > Diceros bicornis. The sequence goes on from NC_080775.1 coordinate 31,035,775, forward strand.
TATCAGGGAAATGCAAATCAAAACTACAATGAGATATCACTTCACACCTGCCAGAATGGCTATAATTAACAAGACAAAAAACAACAAATGTTAGAGAGGATGTGGAGAAAAGGGAACCCTCATACACTGGGCTAGTGGGAATGCAAACTGGTGCAGCCACTATGGAAAACAGTATGGAGATTTCTCAAAAATTGAGAATTGAACTACCATATGATCCAGCTATTCTGCTTCTGGTAATTTATCCAAAGAATACAAAAAGACAAATGAGAAAAGATATTTGCACTGCTATGTTCATTTCAGCATTATTCACAATAGCCAAGACTTGGAAGCAACCTAAGTGCCCATCAAGGGATGAATGGATAAAAGGAGATGTGGTATATATACAAAATGGAACACTACTCAGCCATTAAAAAAGAGAAAATTTTGCCATTTGTGAAAACATAGACAGACCTTGAGTGTATTATGCTAAGTGAAATAAGTCAGGTGGAGAAAGACAAATACCATATGATTTCACTCATAAGTGGAAGATAAAAATAACAACAACAAACAAATGCATAGATACAGAGATTAGATTGGTGGTTACCAGAGGGGAATTAGGGAGGGAGAAGGGCGAAAGGGATAACAGGGCACATGTGTGTGGTGATGGATGGTAATTAGGTGGTGAACATGATGTAGTCTACATAGAAATCAAAATATAATGATGTACACCTGAAATTTACAAAACGTTATAAACCAATGTTAACTCAATAAAAAAAATTTAAAAATTAAATGAAAAAAAAAGTTGTAGGATTCAGCCAAAGCATTGGTGAAAAAGAAAACTATACCACTCAATGCTTATATTCTTAGAAAAAAAGAGGTCTCAAATCAACAACATAAGTTTCTAACTTAAGAAACAAGAAAAAGAGGAACAAATTAAACTCAAGGCAAACCAAAAGATGGAAAAAATAAAGATAAGAGTAGAAATCACTGAATTGAAAGCAAAAAATACAGAGAAAAAGAGACTAAAAGCTGCTTCTTTGAAAATATCAATAAAATTGACAAAAACTCTACTTTGAGAAGAAAAACAGAGAGAAGACAAAAATTATCAATATTAGGATTGAAACAGTAGACATCTGCACATATCCTAAAGACAATAAAAGTAGGAAGAAATATTACAAACTGCTGTGTGCCAATAAATTTGACAAATCAGATGAAGTGGACAAATGCCTTGAAAAACAAGCTACCAAAGATCACACAAGAAGCAATAGATAATCTGAATTGTCCTCTATCTATTAAAGAAACTGAATTCAGAGTGAAGAACTTCCCACAAAGAACACTGCAGGCACAGATGGCTTCAATGATAAATTCTAACAAACATTCAAGGAAAAAATCATACCAATTCTAAACAAACTTTTCCAAAAAATAGAAGAGGAGGTCATATTTGATAACTCTTTAATGAGACAAATGTTACCCTAATACCGAAACCAGACAAGTACGTTATAAGAAAAGTACAGTCCAGTATCTTTTCATGAATATTGACACAAAAATCCTCCACAAAATATTAGCAAATTGAATCCAACAATATATAAAAAATATAATACATTATGACCAAAAGTGAATTTTCCCCTGGAATGAAAGGATGGTTAAATATTTGAAAATCAATCATAGTAAATCACCATATCAACTAATTAAATAAGAAAAACCATACAATCATCTCAATAGATTCATTAAAAAAGCTTTGACAAAATTCGACATTCATTCACGATAAAAAAAAAAAAAATCTCAGGGGCCGGCTGGGTGGCATAGTGGTTAAGTGCACATGCTCTGCGTCAGCTCCCCGGGGTTCACAGGTTCAGATCCTGGGCATGGATCTACATACCGCTTATCAAGCCATGCTGTGGCAACCGTCCCACATATAAAGTGGAGGAAGATGGGCACAGATGTCAGCTCAGGGCCAATCTTCCTCAGCAAAAAGAGGAGGATTGGCATCAGATGTTAGCTCAGGGCTAATCTTCCTCACCAAAAAAAAAAAAAAAATCTCAGAAAACTGGGAATAGAAAGGAACTTCTTCCACCTGATAAATGACATCTATGAAATACATACATATGGCTAACATCATCACTGGTGAAAGAGTGAATGTTTTTCTTTTATGTTGAGAACCACTCCTATTCAACTTCATACTGGAAGTCCTCGCCACTGCAATAAGGCAAGAAAAAATAAAAAGGCAGATGATTGGGAAGAAATAAGCCTGCTTATATTCACAGACAACATTAGTGTAAACACAGAAAATGCCAGAACATATATAAAAAGCAATAGAATAATCAAGATTAACAAAGTCACAGAATACAGTATCAATATTTTAAAAAATCACTTGTGTGTTCTACATACTACCAAAGAAAACCTGGAAACTGACATTTAAAATACAGTACCACTTATAAAAGCACCAAAAAATGAGAAACATAGGCTTAAATCTTACAAATATGAGCAATTTATGCTGTGCGCATGCTGAAAATTACAAAACACAGATGAAGGAAATCCAAGATGATGTAAATCAATAGACAGATATATCATGAGCATTATTTAAAAAGACTCAATTTTGTTAAGATTTCATTTATCCCCAAACTGACCTATAGATTTTAGCAAACCCAATTAAAACCATGGCAGGATTTTTGTAGAAATTTTTAAGCAGATTTTATAGTTACATGCTATGGCAAAGGAACTAGAATAACAAAACAATTTAGAAAAGGAACAAAATTGTAGGACTCACACTATCTGATTTTAAGTTTGGTTAATACAGTAACCAAAATAGCGTGGTATTGATAAAAAATAGAAACACATCAATAGAACATAATGGAAAATCAAGAAATGCATTTTCACACACTTGTTCAATTAATTTTCTACCAAGATGCAAAGGCAATTAAATGGAGAATTAATAGCTTTTTCAGCAAATAGTGCTGGAAAAATTGAATATCCACATGCAAAAAGAAAAAAAATCAAAAAATTAAATCCCAATGTATGCAAAGCATAAATATAAAAGCTAAAACCAAAAAAAAATTAGGATAAAACATAGAAAGAAGTCTTCATTTTATTTTATTTTTGTTTTGTTTTTGATGAAGCATAGATTTCTTGAATTCAATTACAAATTTTATAAGTTGATAAACTGGATTTCATAAAATTGCTAACTTCATAAAAATTGATCATTCAGACTTCAAAAAATTTTAAATTTCATCTTCTCAAGAATTCTGTTTCAAGCCAAGATAGAGCACCAGATTTATTCTTTTGTGAACCAAAAACTAAACAAAACAAATGAAACGGCAGTTGTCGACACCGGGAACATTCCTGAGAGATGGAAAACAAAGGAAGTGGTCTCTATTAATTGTCCCAAGTTACAGTCTTTAAAGACTTCCCTGGACACGACCCAGGGAAGGGGCACCAAGACAGACAGGATCACTATCAGCTAGGAGTGCCTGAGGTGCTCACACAGGCCTGTTTTACTCATAGTGACCCCCAGGCATTTCCCCATCAGGGCCAATGTTGTGGCTAGACTGGCCCTTGTGGTTCTTATTATTACTGCAGGATGTACTTAATCAAGAAACCATCAGGGAACTTTGAGGAACAAGATTTATTACTCACAGGTCCCATGGCATGCCTAAGGGCCACAGAGTGAGGTCAGGGGTAGAGATAGAGAAAGCCAGCACACAGACCTGGGGCTCTGCCATTATTAGGGTCCAAGGGTGGGGTGTCTAAGGTTTCCTGCGTTCATTCTTTATTGGCTAAAGCACACAAGCCAAAATTTGGGCTCAGAAAGGGAGAAGTGGGCTCACACAAGCAGTCAGTTATCTAGGTTATCCAGGACTTTCTGAAAGAGGGACCTTCATGGGTGGCAGCAGGCTAAATCCTTATCTGGTTGTTTTGCTAGTAGCTGTGTCATACAGCTGGCAATAGGTTTATTCAAGATTCAATTCAATGTCTTTTGAAATGTATGCCTTAGAAATTAAAAGTTTAATGTTAGGCGCTTAGACTGCATCCCTCCTAATAAATCTTAAGAGCAAGACTCAAAAGCATCAAACTTTACAAGGAACTAAACTGCAACCCTTTAGCTCAAGAATACTTAAGGGTTAAAAAAAATCCAGAACCCAAAAAGGAAAAACTGACAGAGTCTGGGGCCGGCCCGGTGGCGCAAGCGGTTAAGTGCGCGCGCTCCGCTGTGGCGGCCCGGGGTTCGCTGGTTCGGATCCCGGGCGCGCACCGACGCACTGCTTGGTAAGCCATGCTGTGGCGGCGTCCCATATAAAGTGGAGGAAGATAGGCACAGATGTTAGCCCAGGGCCGTCTTCCTCAGCAAAAAAAAAAAGAGGAGGATTGGCGGATGTTAGCTCAGGGCTGATCTCCTCACAAAAAAAAAAAAAAAAAACTGACAGAGTCTGGCATCCAAAAATAGACCCACACAAATATGCCCAACTGGTATTTAACAAAGGTGCAAAAGCAATTCCACAGAGGAAGGTTAGCTTTTTCAAAAATGGTGCGGAGCAATTGGACATCTATAGACAAAAATACAACACCTGATTTAAACATCACGTGTTATACAAAAAATAACTCAAAATGAATCACAGCCTTAAATGCAAAATGTAAAACTATAAACTAGGAGAAAATCTTCAGGACCCAGAGCGCAGCAGAGTTTTCAGGTTTGACACTAAAAGCATGTTTGTAAATGGAAAAATTGGTAACACTTGGCCTCATCAAAATAAAAAACTTTTGTTGTGCAAAAGACCTTATGAAGAGAATGAAAAGATAAGCTACAAACTGAGGGAAAACATTTGCCAACCATATATTTGAAAAAGGACTTGTATCTAGAATATATAAAGAACTCTGAAAACTCAAGGACGTTGGCATACAAAAGGGCACAGCCAACGTGAAAAATACTTTCGCAGTTTCTTATAAAATTAAACATGCATTTGCCATTCAACCAGCAACTGGAATCTTGGGCATTTCTCCCAGAGGAATGAAAACTTATGTCTACATAAAAATCTGTACATTAACATTCATAGAAATTTTATTCATAATATCCTCAAACTGGAACCAAAGTGTCCTTTAATAGGACTGCTTAAATGAACTACAATATATCCATACCATGGAATACTATTCAGCAACAAAAAATAATAAACTACTGATAAACACAGCTTATATGGATCTCAGGGGAATTATGCTAAGAGAAAAAGCAAATATCAAAAGGTTACATACTGTATGATTCTATCTATATAACATCATGAAATAAAATTACAGAGATGGAGAACAGATTAGTGGTTGTCAGGGTACAGGGGAAATTGGAGTCAGTGTG